>NC_092697.1:18045065-18347208 GCF_964275005.1 Diadema setosum
ACATTAAGGTACTGTCCTCCTTCTGGCAGAAGTTTGAGGGCCCGGTAGAGCTCCACTGTGGAAGGGGTATGAGTTCTCCTCTGTGGACCCGCCGGTGTATGGAGGGAAGGGGTTGATGACACGTTGGGAGACAGGCCGGGCGTGAGGGTTGGACCTGTGACAAGAAAACAAAAATTGTTCTCACCATTATACAACACAGGAAAAAGAATCTTGCTTTGCAATTGATCAATTACTCATCACGTGACATCAGTTACAAGAATTGTAAAACTCAGCGGCGGATTCAGGCAGGGCCGCACCGGGCGCACGCCCCCCTTTAATTTTTGTTATAACAAAAGAAATAAAAAGAAAAAAATGGGGGCGTGTGCACCCCCTTTAATTTTGTAAAGGCGCCCCTCCTTTAGGGGATTCTTGAAACCGCCCCTGACACTGCATGCTGTCACTGTCAGCGGTGCGATTTTGTCCAAGCAAAAATGGGTAGGGCACAGCTGGCGTCGCCAATTTACATTGTCTCCCATGTCAAACTCATGTCAAACCCAACGTTTGCAGTATTTGAGTTACACCTCGGGATTACACTTTTTGAAGAGCGATGTACCACTCACCAGTTTATGAATCTCTATAATGCTTTGAATTCTTAACCTGACATAAATTCATTTTAATCTACATTAAAACAAATTCATCTGAAACACTACTGTCTTAATTTCTTCCATAGTGTTGAGAACTTACTTGTAGCCTTGTTAATGGACCTTGGTGGACGTAGTAATGGTGCATGATGGGAAGACATGGGTGTCAGCATCAGCTGTTCCTGGAGATATGATGCCCTCTCCTCCTCAAACTTCTTACGCTGGGAAGAATATCAAGAACACACAAAAAGATTACAGGTTAAAGATGGTTTCTGGACTGACACACACTGATTCTGTATCAAAACTTTCATTAAAATATTACGGACAATTTTTCTTTTAATCTATTCCAAACAGATTGGAAGCAAGCACACCTTTCTTGAGCAAACATACAGCCACACTTTCTAATGTAAAAACATGATTACAAATGCTTTCTGGAAGGAACATTGTGCTAAAGAATTAAAGAATGTCTTAATCACACCATAAACAAAAAGGTTATGATGCAAATGCCAATCATGGTTTTGGCAAAAACAGCCAGGGGATTAGTGGCTTGGAAGGGACATATTATTTACGCAGTAAGCCTGTCACATTTTGTGTGATGGCTGGTTTATACAATGTGAAAGAAATATGAACACACAATGCATTTGCTATTTTAAAGGTCCAGTATACCTTTGGGAGCAGTGATTTCAAAAATGTTCAAGATATCACATTTAATGCATATGTGTAGGTCTGTTGTATCAAAAAACATCCTACCATATGAAATATTTGCCATAAAACCTAAAATATAAGGAGATATCAGGATTTTTCTCAATAAACCGTAACTGTATACGGTTTAGTCTGGAAACATTTTTATTATAACTATTGTTCACATTTTGTGTATTTAACAACACTTAACATCCATTATACGGATTCAAATTTTGACAGTGGTTGTTTCTATCCCTAACTCACATTTTAGAACTATTTTAAAGCACTAATGCTTTCATCTGCAAATGGTAAATTATGCCTTTAACAATTTATAACCACAAATCATTTTTGTGTGTTTGTGTATGTGTGTATGCTGTGAAAAGCATAGTTTATGACATACACTGTACATGTATTGTGTATTCACAGAAAATTAGATTTTAGTCTGTGCAGGACTATCGCGCAGAACCCTATGGTGTTACTAAGTTCAATTAAGCTTCAAAAGATACAATCATGTACTTAAAAAAAAATGGAAATCGCAAATATAAGCAAGCATGGACACAAAATGTATTTCATGCAGTCATGACTGATATCTAAAAAATGCAAACCATGCTATGAAAATGCAATTTGAATCCAAAAATGATTTGTAAAAAAAACATGGCATAAGATAGACTGCATAACCTGTAACAAATTTCCTGATATATGACTATACATTTTCAGCATGCTACATAACTTTTACGTCGTTGCCTTCTTCAAACTTCATATTGAAGCTATGTTCACAAAAATAGAGATGAAGCAATCAGATGAAGCAATAAAGATAACCGAAAAAGTTATGACATGAGAGTTCTGTGGGCTGCGGTTTTTACAACATTTGAATACAATCCAAGACGGAGGTGGTGTGCACATAAATTGAAGATAAATACAGGAAGAGCAGTGAGTGTAAATGAAAGGTGCATATCATTGTATAAAAGCGTAGGTGGAATACTTAAGCGTCCTCTTCGTTATAACAAACACAGTAGTACAAATTCCGTATACATCGGAGTAAAATTCAGGGCCCAAAATTGTCATCTAAATATCTTTGTACACTTTATTTGTTCAGATATAAGGAAAGAAAACTGCCGAACCTGTGGACTTGAATATAGTGGGAATCACCAGTACTAGCACTATAATAATAATAACAAAAATAATTGCAAGTGTTTGTTTATATAGTGCATTCCAGACCTGTTAAGAATTTCAATGCACTTTACAGATTAGTGGTAGTAATTGTAGTAATAGCACTAGTAGTAGTAGTAGTAGTAGTAGTAGTAGTAGTAAAGAAGTAGTACAAGTACTACTGTCTTACCATTAAAAACCATTACTACAATGTAAAACTCCCTACGTGACCAGTTTAAATGGGCGTAAGGAATGATATCATCTGGTCTGAAATCACACTCTAATGAATTCCCTGTGAGTGGTCTGCATATACATGTAGCTCTCTTGATATAAAATACACCTAGCGTTTTCACAATTGCAGTCATTTTGTCAGGTGAGAGCTACAGTATGGTACCTACTGTTGAGGTATTAAACACATGAAGAGTGTTTAATAGCTGATGCTGGAATTCACCTACAGGTGTACACTCATGTTGGGTTTAGTTCCATCAGATTCTATTGCCTTTTAGTCTGAAAGGTAGATAAAACAGTCATCTGCACTATTAAATCAATATTAGAACAAGCAGACTTCTTACTGCATTGCTGAGAGTTCATTTGGTACACCCACCAAATAACCAGTTGATGAAGTCAGTCTGAAAGGGTATTATATAATAGTTAGTATTACTTTGTGACAAAATGTTTTTTATAGAAAGAGATCAGAAATGACTGGAGTTACAAAGAACCAAGAGAAATTAAAAAAAAAAAATGAAATTCATCACCAGCTTGTACAGAGTACCATGGAACAATGAGTGCAAAGTACAGAACAGAGAGTAAATGCTGAAGACAGTATACATGCAGTGTAAGAAAAAAGATTTGATTAAATGGGCAAGGAATAGGCCAAGCTGCATCTGTTTGGACCTCGTGGAGTATGATGGAGTTTTTTTGTGGAGTTTACCTCCTCCCCTAATCGAATTGTGGCTTCGGTAAAATTCCTCTGCTCCTTGTCGAAGGCAGCTTTCATGTCGTACAAGATCTTCTGCTCGGAGGCAAGGTTCTCCTTCTCGTCGAGGAGGGTGGAGTCCCTGATAAAGTTCAACAAATTGTTGTCTATGGACGAATCCTGCAGGGCCTGCGGGAGAGAGTGGTGACATGCATGATGCAAAACGTGTCTACTGAGTGCTCATGCCGCTATTCTATGCATCCACAAACACTGCTATACATTCAAACACACTACACGTACATAACACAGTGAATGTAACACCCTGATGCTGAGGGAAGAGTCTGATTACTTAATCAAGCACATTTCCATTCGGTGCAGTTGGTACTGATGTTCCTAACTGGCATAGAGTCTTGGTTGAAGCAATAGTCCAACATTGTACATAACGTATCATTCTCTTTGAGGAATAGTACTTAAGAAAAGACGAAAATTGTCTGTCTGATACAAACATTTAAGACAGTAACTTCACATTTAAGTTCCAATCCTAGTAAGACTCTGCACGAACAAATACTGTGTCATGCATAAATACAAAGTACAGGGCCAGATGGATGAAACACAGCTGAACTATGGACAAAATGAGGCTGACAATGTCTTACATTTTTTTGGTGCAGTCTGGTTTATTAACCCTAACTAGGCCGGGGGGGGGCCTCCAAGGCCCCCCTTCGACGTTCCGCGCGATGTACATGTATCGCTATCACGAAAAGCTATCGCCGCAACGTTTCATGACTTTTTTCTTTCGAGTCTTCCGCATCTTTTGACACCAAATTTGCGATGCCCGCGTGCACAGTTCCAAAGCTACACATAAATATGTAGGTGCACGTCAGACCAAAAATTGCTCAATAACAAGAATTTGTGTACAATTTCAATGCAAAATGTGCTTACAGGGAAATTTCATAAAAGCATGATTATTTTGGGGTTTTACTGATTAAAATCAATTAATAATATATTTTCTTGTTCGGAACAATGTCGCAGACAAATTTCATCAAAAAAAACAATGAAAAACATAAAGTCAAAAATCAAAGAAATACATAAGAAAATCAAAAAACAATAAAATACTTAAGAATTTTTTTCTGATGGCACAATTTTTTCTCTTACATTTGCTAAGGACACTAAAAAGAATATTTCCACAAAAAATGTGCCTGTTTTGAGCTTCATTTAGTGATTTATACCAAATTGTTTGATTTCATGCATCATTACACATAAATTAGCATAATTTAGCATAAATGATAATTTTAAACAAAAAATTAACTTCATGGTACTTTAGATAACGTCATAGGCAATGCGTGTGCCAATTTTCGTCACGATCGCGCGGTCGACGGCCGAGATCTGGAGGGGGGCCTGGAAACCCCCCCCCCCGGCTCTATCATCTACCTAAATACACATGTAGCCCGGCCTAATAGGGTTAAGCTTCAAGTGAACCATGCCTACCAAGAAGCTTATGCACCTACAGTGGTACACATTTATCTAATTGTGGTTCTCACTTCAACCAGGTAAACATGCCTGTACACACAGATAAATGTTGTCATATCAGTGACACTCACCATAGCCTTCATACCTTATCAGTTTTACCTCCCCCATTTCGTTTGCTCACCTGTAAGACTTGCTCCTGCTGGACAATGATGTCGTGATACTTCTCCAGCTTCTTCTTGAGATTCTCAATCTCCGCATCCCTGGAGCTTCCGCCGCTCCCACCACCGACACTCGCATCTCCTGTGGTCCCATCCTCCCTGGGTCCTCCGGATCCATCCTTGCTGCTACCTCCCCCTCCTCCTCCTCCTCCTCCTCCCTCCTGGTTCTCCCTGTTCTCCTTTTCGATCTGCTGGATGTGTGCCCGGAGCCGCTGCCAGTTCTTCTGGAAGCTGATCTCGATGCCCTCCCGCACCATCTCAAAGGGCATCTGGAAGTGACCTGTCTTCAGGTCATCGATGGAGGAGTCCACTGAGGTCGTGTCATCATATTCACTCTCAGAGATGTAGTCCTTTGCCTATGAGAGAGAAGTTTAATGAAAGTATGATGTGAACCATTTCTTTTCAAAACTACAAAATAAGGAAATGACAAGGCTGAAAAAGTGAGTATGGTAATTTGACAGTGTGGTGTTAACCAGTGTACGTAGCAACTTACTACACTCTTTATACCAGCAGATTTCTTAATGTAGCACTTCTTCTTACACAAGATCAAAATCCACAAAAAGTACACAAAGTGAGGTGAACATCACTTTAGGTTTCACAGACCTCTTGACACACTTGTTTTATTATTGAAATGTGGTATCACCTACAACTGTACAGATCAAATTGTGACATCCATAATAATAATTTGAAAATTTAAATATTCTTCTTATAATCTAATTGCCTCTAGGATTTCTTGAATGCAAAATGCTGGCTGTGATATCACATTCTTCTTTTCTTTCTTTTTTCTCTCTAGACTAATAGATTACTAATTGCAAAGAATGGATTCAATTTATAATATATTTATAATTCCTTTCTTTTCTAGAGAAACTGTTAATTAAATTGTTTCTAGACATTAACAATGGAAGTATGCAGATAAAGCATGATACCTATTACTGTAAAAGTGGATATTTTCGCGCGACTAATTTTTCACGCTTGGCCAGGTAAGAAGAGTTTCGCATGTTTTTAATTCCCCAGGATCAAGATATCAACTAAAGAAACATATGGCACGCAAAAATATTTGCATGCTTTCATTTTCGCCCTTGCTTCTGGTTGCGCGAAATGCGCGAAAATTTCCACTTTTACAGTAAAAGAAATATTACCTGAATGTCACTTGTCAACTGTCTCTCATCAAACAATTGTCAGGAATTCAGCAGTCTGGTTACCCTTATGCATCCTATATTGCCTACAAAGTGCCCCTTATGATACATCCAAAGAAATGTGACTTGACTCATTGAAACACTGTTACCACTATAAACTAACCCAACATCAAAAAAGAGAGACATTAAAGGACAAGTTCACCTTCATTAACATATTGTAAAGGATTGAGAGAATGCAGCAATATTAGTAGAACACATCAGTGCAAGTTTGAGGAAAATTGGACAATCGATGCAAAAGTTATGAATTTTCAAAATTTTTGTGTTGGAACCGCTGGATGAGGAGACTACTAAGGCTCGTGATGTCATATGAGTACAACAGTATAAAAAAAAAATTCAACATATTTTCACTTTTTTTCGCATAATAAAAGAGCACTTGACTTGCCTCTTTCTAAAGGCAATGGGAATAATATTACCCATAACATATGTCAGTAACGAGTCAAGGGAATGTGTACTTTTTTCATGAAATTTTGTGAAATTCTCTTTATATTTTCCTTTAGTGTTGTACGCATGTGACATCATACACTGCAGTCGTCTTCTCATCCAGCAGTGACTGCACAAAAACTTCAAAAATTCATGACTTTTGAACGGATTGTCCGATTTTCCTCAAACTTTCAATGATGTGTTCTACTAATACTGCTACATTCTCTCAATCCTTATGTTACTGAAGGTGAACTTGTCCTTTAAGCGCAGACAATCCCCATTGAACAAGAGTCAGCAATACTTCAGTAACTTTCACATCTCACTAAGTTTAATAGTTGCCAGTCATTTCTAGCTCAGCAAATATCATCATCACATATCATATTTCATGTGGCTAGTTGGACCAAAACCTTTTTTTTTTTTTTGTACACGACCATCGCATATGTTGATGGCCACAAAGCTTTTGTTTATTATGACATTCAACGTAATATAGTTTCTCTGCAAACAAACAGAGCTCAAAAATAGGTCTCGTTTTAAATGTCAAACATTTTGAAGGCCTTCTCCATGGAAACTCTCTTCCTGAGTGACTAATGACTAGTCTCTTTCTTTTTTGCCAAGAGAATATTTTGGGATTATTAATTCTGAATCAGATTACTTGGCAGAGTCATTCATCAGCCAAACTTGATTACTTCCTTTGGTTAATTTGCTAAACAAAGATTAACTTACTCAACCCTACTCCTCCTTTGCAGGAGTCAATATGGATTTTCATTTCCTCTGAATTTACACATACATTGTAAGAAGATATCCTACCTCTAAATCTCTGCTTCTGTTGCTGCCAGAATGGTAACTGTTTTGTATGTTGAAACTTCCCTTCTCTACATACAGTCTCTACATCATTTATGGGAGTGTGTTGTGAATGTGGAAAGGTCTAGTTTGTTCAATGTGTTCACGGAACATCTTGTCCCTACTGTGGCCAAAAAATATACGTGTACAGTAGATAAATCTTAAAAGCTGCATTTTGTTCCTTAATTCAACCTTCTCAGTAAAATGTAAGAAGCAACACTCACTGAACATGGTCATGTGTTATTGCACAGTAAAATGCATCATATTCTTAATATTCCAAGAGTTAAAGGCTGCTTTAAATGGTAGCAAAAAACTAAATTTACAGTGTCACACGTAACTGATCAAAATCAACACATGTGATTCATTACTTTCATCATTTTATACCAGATGGATAATAAAGAGGATATCAACTTGCTTCCCATGAGGTTATATTGTAATCAGCATGGACATATTTTTGAACACCCAAATGCATTATTTTTAACATCGCAGCTTCATCTCTTTGGTTAAGATAAAAGTTAAGTGACAGCTGCACTCCTTTTAGTCTTCTTTCTTTTTGTTTATTCTTACCATAGTTATTTTTTAACCACAGGAAACTAACAACTCAGGAAGATGACAATAGTGTTTAAATTACCTTGGTCTATGGCACTATGACCATATGTTTAAAAAATGATATAATAATAATTTTAATTCACAGCATGTTATCCCATATGCATGTATCTATGTAAAACCATGTGTAATGTTTTTGAATTCACAGTTCTAAGCAATTAGTCTTAATGTTATTCAGGTTCATCTTTTAAATGCCTGCCAAATAATTCTACTCTTTAATAAGTGTGCCAATATATAAGTTACACACACACACATATCACAAACATATTCTACTTCTAATGTTACAAACTAATGTATGATCATGTGTTTTGGTAACAGGACACTTGTAATTCTACAAGCAGGCTTAACTGCATGTTATATTCCTGTCAGTCCTCACACACATACAGCACACTACTGAAATGTTATTCAAGTTACAACCAGGACTCTAAACACTAAGGGCCCACAGCAAACTACAATGTGTGATGTAAACTATGTACAATGTATATCAAAGTCAGAAGACAAAATTCACAGATCTGTCAGTTGATCCACTGGGAAAACAAAACTCTGAAGAAAACATGATACATTGTTCATACACCTTGCATTGATCACCCATAACCTTTCCAACCAGGAGACTGGCACATTGTGACACATTCATAAAATGTGAGCAGAAAACACTGGAAAAGCCTGACGGTTCACACCAGTGCAGTGGACAGTTAATAAATAATTATAGTCAGTCGGTCAATCAGTCTACAATCTAGAATCTAGAATATTGACTTTTTACGCTATGAGTCATCATGTGAGATAACTGCTCCCATTTTGCTGAAGTGAATGAAGACTGCCCTCACTGGATATAGTCAAATTCTCTTTGGCATGCAGTTCTTTCTCCCTGCACTAGATTTTTATTTTTTTAGGCTTTTTGATATAGCACGATGTATTGAAATAGCACGCAATTTCTGATTGGGAAAATTAACCTGATTACAAAATACAGTGCGATGCACTATTTTATAATAATGTGAATTCAAAGTAGCACATTAATTTGAAAGATCTTAGCAAGAAAATTTCTCTGGTCAAACCAATTTAGGCAATAGAGACTGGTGGGTGAAGTCATCTCCTCAGAGCATTATCAATATTTTGTTTGTTTGTTTTGTTTTGTTTTTTTCCATTTTGAAAAAGCAGAGCTGCACAGGTCCCACTACCTCAGTCTCTGACATTGTGTAAAAGCTATGACAAAAAACAAAACAAAACAAAACAAAACAAGACAAAAGAAAACAAAATTGGGTTGATTCATTATAAAAGCTTGAAGAAAAGTATTGGGTGACTAGATCTTCAATGTACCACACTCTTTACTTCCCATTGTATACAGATAATATGTTAGAATTAACCATTCAGTAAATTAGTTAATTAGCATGGTGATTTGGTTTGTTCGTTGATCTCTTGACAGCATAATTCTCGAGTCTTCTCTATGCTATAGTGTCTTTAATTGTGCATTTGAATGTCATCGCCCTGCTCAGTTAATAGCAAAGTTCAACAATTTCTGGAATTGAGCCATCACTTTTTTTTTTCAATGTCAGTGTCCATCTGTATCTGTGTAGTAATGATATACTTGCCCAAAAGATGCATTCTACTTGCCTTAAAATGGCACGCTTTTGTTCCTAAATGGATTTGACATTTTGAGGCATGAAACATACTTTACAAATTGCTATTTCACACATTTACAATTCATTGAGAACTGGCATTCTGTTTAGGATCCTAACTATGTCAAGCAAAACATGACCAGCTAGTTTACCATCACCCTAGATCCCATTTGCTCATAGAAGTTTTGTTAATAAACAAAAGCAGAAATTTGCCCACGAATCTCAGCATTTACCATATCTCGTGTCAATGTGGGGATAGTCAGAGGAGTGGACTGTTGGTGTAATATCCACTGAGTGCAATAATAAAGAAACAACATGAGCTGATACCAACAAGGAATTACCTGGCAAGGTTATGAGTCTCATTGAATTCATGCCACAGCCTGATACAGTTGTCTCCAGAGTAAATCCAGTTATTTCATTTGTTGTAATGGCATTACGCTGATTAGATATGGACTGATGATACAATAAACTTCTCAGTGGAGTGGCCTTTCCTTCAAGGTACCAAGCTTGTGGTTTTAATTGTGTAACCTACATGTAAGCTTCAATCAGTTTTATAATAATATATGCAAGTTTGTACAAGTGTAACTGTGCAATATCTCTAGATATAAATCTGGAGATATATTGCACTCAGAAAAGTTAGTGCAAAGGTGAAATGATTGTTTTATCATAAAGATTCAGATTGAATCATCCAAGTTATACAAGTAATTGCTTTTTGTCATTTGCTTCTAATATTTTACTGCAGACTCATAAAAAAGGCCCTACTTCATGAGTAATGACATCTATACAGAAGTGCTAAAAAATCTGGACACTCCATTCCAATGGCAAATTTTACCTTCAACCTGAATATACCTGAACAATTATTGCCAGTTCCATACTTTGTGATTGATGCAAGCAGTAGAACATTTATCAGAATATCAAATTACTATCTGCAGAAAATGAAAATGTCAATTCACATGACAGCAATCCTTTATGACTATTATTTTAAGTATGGAAACAGGAAGCTGGCTTCTAGAATTATGAAAAACACAATGCAAAAGAGAGAGAGAGTATAAGTAGTATTTGAAACTGGAATGCAACATCCAGTGTACTTAGATTATTTAGATGACAGGAGTGAGTACTTTAAAACCAGAAACAATCCCGGCATGAAACTTTCATATTAACCCGTTGAGGACGAGTCTCGAGTACAACTGTATACTCGGGCAGGTGTCTATGGGAAATGTGTGTTGTAGCAAAATCAAACCGTCCTCAACGGGTTAAAAGCTGGAGCCAACAATCTCTATCGCCACATGAAACTTTTGCAAATTGCCAATGGCATTCAATGCATTGCCAAGGGGGGAAAAAAATGTTTGTGCGCATTTTCCTTGGCTCCTCACAAAATTCATGAAAGTTTCATGATGCATGCGAGAAAATCTGATTTTACAGTATCAGATTCAGCTGCCAAGTAAAGGAGTGAGGCAAGCAGATACTCACATTGCTGGTTCCGCCTCCCCCTCGCCCCTGGACGGCCTGTCTGTTGAGTAGGTTCACCAGCTCCTGCTGCATGTTACTGAGGGATTCTCTCAACACCTGGTTCTCCATCATCACCTCCTTCTGACGCTCCTCATAGTTTGTGATGATCAGCCGGTACATGTCTTCCTCATGCCTGGCAAGATACACACACACAATGAATGAATAAATAAATGAAAATGCCCTCTCGATTACAGTGAGTTTTCATGTTGATGTTACCAAACACTAATTATTTACATCTTTACAATGTTTGTATCACTGCTTTTCATGTTTTCCACCAATCCTCTATATTGACATCTGTGATCAGCAGCAATTTTTAAGTGAAACCTTAAAATGATGATGCTAACATTGATAACAAGTTTAATGATATTATTGATAATAAGAATGGCAACAAAAATAGCATAACTATAGAAATGGTGATGATTATATCAAAAATGATAGTGAAAATAAGTAACAAAGAAACATTAGAAGTAATGGCAATTGTTGTTGTAGTAGTAGTAGTAGTAGTAGTAGTAGTAGTAGTAGTAGTAGTAGTAGTAGTAGTAGTAGTAGTAGTAGTAGTAGTAGAAGTAATAGTAAACAAACATAGAATACAACATATAATTCCTTCAATCAATTAGGACTTCTGGGCCCTGTTTAATAAAGCTGTTCGTAAAGTTATGAACAACTTACGAGCGACTGGTGATCAGTTCTGATATGCTATACTTATTAGAATTTCCATAATTCAGCCACAAGAACTGATCACCAGTTGCTCGTAAGTTGTTCGTAACTTTACGAACAGCTTTATGAAACACCCCACTGGTTTTTAATCCAGTCACCAGTGTTATTTCATAATGAGCTATCCCCCATAATGGTCATGCATAAAAAACAAAAAGATGATTCTGAACAATTATTTGGAGGTCCAATAAGCAAGAAGAGTAGTTCATATGCTACTATTAATACAGTGTAGAGATTTAAAAACAAACACTGCATTCACCATGATAATAACAAATAACTATCAGCCTATAGTACATTCAGGTGCAGCTGTGAGAGGTTTAATTTTCCTTTCACATCAGTCTGCTCAAAACATCCCCTCCATAACCATCCCTCATCCACTCTCTAAGGTGTATTCTGCATCATCACCATCATCTCTGACAACCTCACCAACATCCGCAGCCTGAGCCTCATACCACCATGGCTAACATCTCATCTTCATTCCTGACATCCCATCTCATAATAATCCATCCCAACTCTCATCGCGGAACAACACAAACAATCCTCCGAGCAGTGCTACATGTACCCTGGAAAGGTGCCCCCACTGGGTTTTAACAGCATTCAGACAAACATTGTGTCCAGGCAAAGAGGCATGCTACAGCCTCATACAGTTTGTTTCAACCCTCCGAGGACCAGTTCATCAATAGCACCATTATCATCTTTCAAGGTACAATTGCCAATGGTAATGGTAGAGTATACATTGTACAGAGAGATATTGGCCGCATTCACACACAAGAATAAATTATTTTTTAATCACAATAAACCTCAAGTTTATTTGCCATCATTCACACATGCTGGGCAGGACATATTATTGTGATGTTTCAACAACAAAAACAACAATAACAACAACAAAAATCAACAGTGACTGAAACAATACCCTGGGCATCCAAATGTGCAGACCTAAAATGTGGCGCATTGAATTGTGGGATTAAAAAACTTCAGTTTCTCTTCACAATGCTCGGGGCAAATAATCATAATGCTTAAAACAAAAATCAAGCAGGATCAATTTTTGCATGGTGATGCAGGTCGTGATAATTAACCTTTTTTTTCTTGTGTTCACAAACATTAAATAACACTTTTTGCATTGCATTGCAAAACTTGCAAGTTTCAAGAAGGGTTAATTTGGTCTGTGTGTGAACGGCACTTTGGTCCTAGACTTTGCTGTAGGCCTTCATTCCTCCCTACCCAAGCTACCAGATGTGCAGACCTACTGTATCACATTGCATTGTGGGATTAAAAAACTTGACTTTCTCTTCACATACCAAATCATCATGATGTTTCCAACAGAAATCAAGCGGGATCAATTTTTGCATGGGGATGCAGATCGAGATAATCAACATTTTTTTTCTTGTGTTCACACACATGAAGTAACACTTTTTGCATCGCGTTGGCAAACTTGCAAGTTTCAAGAGGATATCAATTCAGACGGTGTGAGCGGCACTATTGGTTCTAGCCTTTGCTGTATGCCTCCATTCCTCCCTGCCCTAACGACTAGAGCAATGCCCTGGCCCCCTGGAATGCAGCATCCTCTAGGGATGTATTATAAGCTGTCTACCATGACAGGCTAGACTCACCATGGGTAATCTGAATGTTGAACAGACATTTTCATGATGTGAAGGGCTTGTCTGTGGATTGTCAACAGTTTCATGATAAACAGGTTATAATTGACGAATGTGGGACTAAGGAGCTCTCAAAAAGTGCACTTTAATAGCAACAAGACATTACTTTCATTGTAGGTAACTACAAAATGCATAAATTTGAAATTTAAAACAAATTGAAAAAGATGAAAAAGATATTTGTAAGATACAGTGTGCACTACCCCTTGGCTGGGGGATATTTCATTATGTTACAATGTACTTACTTTGCAGTATGGGAAAAAAGAAAATTAATTCTATGTTGATTCAGTTGAATTTAAAAAATACCGCAGGCATGCAGTTGGAACTGCTGATACAAGCTTATGTGTTCACCCTTTTGATCATAAAAACTGTTTCTCTATGTGATATTGGTACTACAACCGTAATTTGTAGGTGAGCTGTGAGCTGTGCCTATGAAATGCAAGCAAACTACCAACAAAGATGTGAAAAGGCTTCCATGCCCAACCCTGTTTTCTTTTCATTGAAGAGGTTTGTACACTCCATCAGATCCAGACGATGTCAACAAATACTCCAAGACAACGGTGTGACATCCAACAAACCAACCCTTGGCACAATAAATGCCAGGGAATCATTATGTTAAGTCATTGTAAACCTACAATAGACACAAAATCACTACTTTTGGAACATCATGTCACACACAGGAAAGAATATTTTAAAAGTGCCTTACACATACACAGAGGAGGAACCAGAAGGAAAGGGGACTCCTGCAAAGTGAATGAAAGAAGACCTAGATAGAGCTGCTATTGCCCACTAGTTCTGCAAGCAGGGAGGAGAGTTTGCTGCCCTCTACTGTCTGTGGGCAAAACAGAGTGGTGACTGCAGTTTGACTCAGTGTCAGTATTTTAATTACGTTGCATCACCGACCACTTTTCCTGCAACACTAATGAGATTTTGTACATCACAATCTACATTCAAAGAAATCCTTAATGCCAACAGAAAATGTTACACTTCTCCTAAAGTGAAAGGAGAGATAATTTTCACATCATGTGTGCACCTATTCAAATTTCCTTCGACGTGAAGCAGTGCAAAGTTAATACTGTTTAATATATTGATATTAAAGAAGGACAACATGAATTGTGCCTCTTCCTCACTCACAATATTGATTGGTTATGTTTGTTCATTGCAACCTTTTGCTGATTTATACTGTTGAAAAAGGTGCTTCTATACCATTCCATTGGTTGAACGAAAGGTGAATAACAAGTTTAGCTCTGCAAGTCTGATGATTTGCACGGTGCATTATACAACAGAAAAGGTTACCTTTTTATAGTGATGGATTATCTTCAGACAACCTTCTGGTGAAATGTGGTTAGGATCACAAGCTTCAAGAATCGTGGCCATATTGAGATCAAAATGTCAATGCAAAATGTACAAAAGAGCCACCTAACTACCCCTAATTACATTCCTTTATCCCTCTACTCCCACCCCCCCCCCCCCACACACACACACACAAAGCTCAGTTTGTGTCCAGGTCTACATACATTGTACATGCCACCACTCTGTTGGTGATATTGATTCATGCCATCTTTGTACTCTCTTCTCACTTCAAATACTGCTCAATAGACTGATTAGTGAATGACGTGATGCCAGAATATGCCTACGTCTCTACAGACAATCTTTTAAGAAGTACTTAAGACTCTGTGGTGCAAGAAATCAACTGATACCTCTCCGTGAATACCAAAATCTGTTTGCTAAATGATGTCTACTGTCTACACTATGTGATGAAAATGTGATACTGTGTATACCAGCTGTACATGAGTCATCAAAAAGAGCACTAGAACATGAAGTTACACTTCATTTTGTGAGGTTTCACACTCACATCAGATATGATCAGTCTGGCACGGGATACATATTTGGTTGCACATAATTTCAGATGACTTACAAAAATTTCTGGTTTAAACCAGTTTAAACCAGGTATATTTCATACAACAGACTGCTCTGGTTAAAAAATAATAATAATACAAAAATAAGATAAGACACTATTTTTCAGATGAATAGCTGTGTTTGGTTATGTGGAATTCATGAAAGTAACAAATACCAAATGGACGATAATAATTTCATGTACAAAATTACACAATATAAACTATAATTCATCAGCTTCAATTATGCATATTACACTTGCATATGAAAAATGTGAATATCAACACACACATTATATGCACACACCGAAACTGATTATTGTATGAATAGGCATACAAGTATGCCTGTATTTTAGCATTCAAATGTATACAAATCATCTTTAATAGAGTAATGATGATAATACTCAATTTTCCAGTGGTAATAATAAGAATAGTGATGGTTATCAAAAAACACACACAACTTTATCCTGATGACTCCATTATCCATGTTGGCATCATCACCATTATCATCCCTGCACCATCTTGAAATAATGTGGAATACTGTAACTGGGTCAAGAGGAAGATTTCTAACAAGACACCTAACTCCATGGATTGATTTAATCATCAACATTTCACTTCCAGAATGTCCACAGCATTCTTTACTTGTCCCCAGTACCCTAACTGTTTAATAGGCTTTGATTTTAGGTGCCACTGACATAAAACATCCACGCATGATTTTTATAAACTCATTTTCCATGTCATAATGCATGAATCCTTTCAAATACAGACACTTCAATTTCCAGTTTTAACTACATGTGTTACATTTAATGTCACTTTTACGCCACTCCCTTTCATAAATCAGGATGGAGGATGTGGCCTACAATATGCATGCTACAGGGCTGTAGAAGGAAACCCAAATGTCAACAATATGAGATGACAGCGTACAGGAAACCATTGCTTTCTGTGCAAGGGTCATCCTGGTTCAACATGAAACCATATCACTGGTTCAACCCACTAAAAACAAGACAACATTACATTCACCAGTAGTTTTATGACTCAGTGTAACCATGGAGCTGTAGCTCCATGGTGTAACTGATATTTTACAAATGTTGCGTTTAATACCAAACTTGTCAAAATGAGAGAGCCAGAGAGAGAGAGTACGGAAGTCATACAGTGTGAAAGGACAGCCATTTGAATGAGGCCAACAAACATGGAGAGAAAAAAAAAGCTCATTCACTTTTGGCTTAAATATATGCAGTATTATTGTGATTAGTAATCCTTGTCAGTAAAGGTTGGTCCAAAATACCAATCAGGGCTTGACACTAACTTCAATGTAAAATGCAAAAAAAAAAAAGAAAGAAAGAAAAAAAGCTCTATTGGTCAGCAACTGCAGTTCTGATAAAACAGCAATACCCTCCAGACCATGTTAGATCTAAGACAAAAAAAAAAAAATAGAATCTGTTATCGAGCATGCAAAGGGCATTGGTATCTTTGTCTACTACAGGTAGAACTGGTCCAAAGACATAACTTACCACGGTGATATTTGAGGAAATATTAAAAGAATAACCATGTATATCATACATGAGGTACAGGTGTATGTACCCAATGCTCTTGATGTGCACAATGTATTCATAAATCATATTGAAAAATTCAGATCCTCTAATGATAAATTACTGTTGTCCTTGAAACACACCACAGGAGGATACTGGTTGTCAAGGCAACCAGTTTCTCCCTCCTGTTGTTGAATGGTCTCATGGCATAACAGTCTCTAAGACCCCGTTTACAGTGCGAGGCTCGGCCGCGGCTCGGCCGCGGCCGTGCCCAGCCCCGCTTCAGTGTAAACGCACAAAAGGCCAAATGCGAGGCCAAAATTGGCCTCGCATTTGGCCTCGCTCTGGAGGTGGTCTCGGCCGCGGCCGAGCCGCGGCCGAGCCCGGCCTTTTCTTGGTGTAAACGCAAACTGGGCCAAATGCGCGGCCAATTGCGCGGCCAATTTTAGTCTGGCTTCCAAACCCTCTGCCTGTATCTTTCGCTATTCAGGATATTAACCCCCACAACGTCGAAAACTAGTATAGTTTAAGGTGGTTTTGTCCTGCAAAGGATTCTTTCCTTCGGCAAAGGCCTTTGCCCGAACGGCGACTTCGTCGCCACGGAATTCATTTGGCAAAGGGTCTGAAAACCAGACAATACCAAATTGCATTTGTTTACAAGCAGAGCGCCACTACGACAAAATATTGAAAGGTTTGAATCAAAAGCGCGGCCGAGCCCAGCAGTGTAAACGGACAAAATTGCGAGGCTCGGCCGCGCAATTGAGGCCGGTCTCGGCCGCGGCTCGGCCGCGGCCGAGCCCGGCCTCGCACTGTAAACGGGGTCATAATAACCTCTTTACCAGGATGCAGACACATGAATGCTACGGGATGACAAATGGCATTTAAATTACAAGGATTGTGAATAGTTGGCTGCATGAAAGGTGGCTAATTTCATGAGGATGATAGACTTCACTAATTTCATTCCTGTGTGAAACAAAGTTGCCTTCAAATCTGTTGTTCAAATGGCCATTCAACAGATTCCAAATCAAATCCTGTTTCAGTTTCTATTCATATGGATGCCTGCCTGCCGCTAGATATGGTTTTACACTGTATAATGTTTCCCAATAGAAAGCAAGAGGAGAACATTGCCATACTTTTCTTTTTGTACCATGTATAGTGAAATATTATCAATACAGTCTACATGAGTACTTAGTCTATTAGAAAATATATGAACCATATCAGGAAAATATGCTCAAACCAAAGTTGCATGGGAATCAAAGAATCATGTCATCATCTTCGGCTAATAATTTTTGGGGGTCACCTGCAGAATTTTTCTCATCATTGAAAATCATAAATCTTGAAATACCAAGCAAAAAAGACTTAAGCATCTTGTCTCACTAGCATGTTTGACAATTGCAAACAAAATACAAAGTGTAGGGCATTCCCCTAAAAACAAAACAAAACATAAAAATACACTTCCAAAACATAGACATTCTATTATAACAAAAAAAAAAAAGATATTCTAAATTGTCTCTAAACTTTACAGTAAGAAGGTGGGGTTTGAAAGAGAAGATTTCATCAAAAACAAAAAAAAAACACAGGACAAAGGAGGTGTTATAGCATCTATTGGATAGGAGGAGGAAGAGGAGAAGGGGAAAAAAGAAAGTGTATATATCATGTTGACAGGACCAGACAGAAAGCACCTACAGAAAACAGAGGAAATACAGTATCATGTCTGACTGTCCAGTACATACAAATGTACATGTACTGCAGTATGTTATTTGCATCGAACTTTGACAGATTTGAGCAAAATACAGCTGGACCTTTAACAAATAACAGTCACTCCGCGCACACTCATTCCTGGTCTTGCGGCTCACACTGGGGGGTAAAAAGACTGCACTTCCTGATCTCTGGCTCTGCAGCTAGACTGAAAATCCGGCAAGGAGGATGAGGGCTGATCCAATATGTAACACCAACATTTCCTTCACTTCAAAACAGGCCGAGAGAGCTATGCTTCCGTGCATTTTGAAAATTCATGATACCGACAGAATAGAGCAAAGGCCCTAGCTTCCCTCTGAGTTCACTATGCATCATGTCTTTCAAACCATCACAATGCCATAAAAGATTGATACTCCTATCCCATACTAACATATCATCAGCTGAGAACCAGAAAGGCAAGGTCGGGTTCCAAGATTTGAAGGTAAATGAAAACAAAACAATCAATTTTCATGAAACATAAAGTTTATCTATTAAATCAAAAGTGAGTCAATTTATAAGCATTGTTCTAAATATCAGGTAAGATAGCACCCTTGTGATTTTGATATCAAGATTTTACTGAAAACTAAAATGATTTAGAATTTACACTGTAAGGTAGAGGAGATCAAGCGCTTCAATGTGATACCAAAAACTCAATACCCCCAAAAAATTGCGATAACAGCTTTCTGGTTCTCAGCCGACCATATGTGACCGTGCATCACAAAACGAACAAAAAGTCGCACGCAGTGATTTTGTGTGAGGACTGAAAATAGGTGAAATTGGTCAACCTAATCAAGATTGAGTTTTTCATATTTTCTGAAAGAGCAAGTCTTCTTCTGCATCATGTTAAAGTTTGGGATAATAAAACAAACAAGAATTTGTGAGGGGTTTTGGTGGAATAGTGTGATTAGGTGTTTCTCAGAGAGCCCTCTTTTCATTTCTTAAAAACCCTGTCCATACTCATCACTTTCAACTCCAATAACTTTGGAGAAAATAATGCTATTGCTTTGAAAGTTGGCATTAATTATCTACAGAATGTGTTAATGAAGCATATTTAATTTCAGCTTAATCTGATAATCCCTTCACTGGTGTTGCTCCAGTGGTCAACATCCTGTTTTTTGTTCCATTCATCCCACAGCTAGCATGGCTTGGTAAAGATTAAAGCGCTTGAATAGACCCTGTACTTCAGAGCCTCTTTTTTCAGTTCGCACTTACCAGAGTGTGTCCTTTCTTTCCAATACTGTAAAACATGATATATTCGCGGCATGATTTTTTCGCGAATTGGAGCCGACGGCTATTTTTGCGGCATAAAATTTTCGCAAATTGCCACTGGTATTCAATGCATAGAGTGTAGACAAGAACATTTTAATTTCGCGAATCTTCGCGCTCACGAAATTCGCGAAATTAAAATGCACGCGAACATTCCTCGTTTTACAGTATTTAGATAGGTAAGGAGAGTCCATATGAATTGAGTTATACATCATTTTAAAGCTTAGAGTCTACTCTTAACTAAAAATCCATGTCTGGCGACTTTTTGTTGGTTTTGTGATGCAGGGTCACATATGAATGTCGCCACAACTCTGTCATTTACTTGCCTGCTTTTACAGGGTTGATCAATATTGTACAAGGGTTGTTATTGTTCCGGTTGATTACATTTGATATTGTCCCTGAGACACCAAAATGAATTGCTTCAAAGTACAGTGGATCCAGGAAACACATTACTTTTTGAATGAAAGCCCCCCTCCCCCCCCCCAAAAAAAAAAAAATAAATAAATAAATAAATAAATAAATAAATAAATAAATAAATTTTTTAAAAAATTGATATACAGTATTACTAACGGTCCAAGTTAGAGTCAATTAGTGACAAAGAAAAGTTAGGACATTTGAATCGATATACAGTGTATGAAGTTGTAATGATGGCACTGGCTGACACATATGTGACCTGCTACAACAAAAGGATCCAAAAGTCGGGGGAGGACAATTTTCTGAAAATGGCATGACATAATTCCCTTACTCTTCTACTTTAATTTCATATATAACACAACTCACAAAAGTACTCAGTTGCAGAGATATTGATGATTTTATTAACGCATGTCAAGTGGTTGAGGAAATCAGAGTTTTGAGAAAAATGCCTTCAAAGTTTTCCTTCCGACGCTATCATGATCAAGGGGAGGCGAGACAGTTTTCACCCCATGACAATAGAAGGTATGCTCCTAGCGACCTCCGCAATGTTCATTCAAGCTTAGCGCCAGCGGTCTACGCACGACCAATCGGTTATCAGGATGCCACGCACTGACCAATAAGATCACTCCCTCATTTCTAGGGGTGGAGTCTAGCTGCGGCGCTAAATCCAAATCTTCAGACACATTTCTGTTATGCTGAAAGTCAGAAAACCAAGGCCCAGAAAAACTCTCATTTCTTGCTTTTCCTTTGATCATCTAGCTTCGAAATTTCGACGGATGATAGACAAAACATTAGACCACAAAATTCTGCCAAAACCAGAAATCCGATAGTTTTGACCAATTTTGATGATGTGACTTCAAACTCGTTTTTCTCGGCTCAGCCGTCAGCGACTTTAGGATCCTTTTGTTGTAGCGGGTCACATATTTTTGCATACAAATTATTCCTTTCCTTTATGTCAGTTTAATAATTGTATTAATTCTGCCTCAGATAAGATAATTGTATTTCATCAGATAAAAAATGTACCACACAGCATCAAAGAAGAGCAAGTCATAACTTTCACACAAATAAAAAAAAAAGAATTGTTTACCTCATGTGCATTCAGAGGAAATGGGTGTTTGATGCCAGAAAAGTAACAGTCAAATGATAACTTCCCATAGGATGCCACTACTAGTCTTCCCGATATTCAGGCCTTTGGTTCAGAGTAAATTAGGAGGGGTTAAGAGTGGGGTATATTTAGAGCATTGCAGACAAATCCATAACTATGACAATGGACTTGAACAAAGACTATGTGCTCATGAGATTTTGAACTGGAAGCGAACTTGGCTGATTTCCTGGTGTGCCCTCATGAAGGAACCTACTGCAATGAAGTCATCAGACTCTCTGTCTGGAGGAGTTCTGGTAAGACAGAGTTAGTCTTTAATTACAGTCTCTAATTATTATCAATATGTGATCAGAAACTGATTCTTTAGGCCCTATACACTGGATACACTGTATTTTGCATTGCACTTATGTAAACCAGAGAGGATACTTTGTGATAAACTAATACACCATATGTGTGGTATTGATTGTTATGAAAATGATCAGTATACAGTAGCTTTTCACTGCAGAAGTGGAATAGTGAAATGCCTTGTGTAGAACGTTTAGAATGCATCAAATTTCACACTTTTCATTATCACAATTATCAAGTGTATGTATACTTCTTGCATTTTCCTTTTCAAACATGTGAGTTTTTGAAGTTTAATAAAGCCAGCACAGCTATCATGAAATAAGCATGTAAATTTCCCTAAATATTTCTTCATGCCTTAAGTTCACTACAATGTAACCACAACGTGACAGCAGCAATGGACTCCATGTCAAAGATTCCAGAATCATGTAAATGTACAACATAAATATTTCACGGAAAGTCTGAAGGGGAGACTATGATGTCCTAACATTCTCATAGCCATATCATCAGCCACAACAAGTGGCCAATTTGCCGCGTCATCAGTGAGTAACGAGAGAGAAGGGGGTAACACCTATGATAGGTTATATGAGAACTACCGTGGGTGCCGACTTCCTCTTTTAATACCTCATGATCCCACATTGTGGCTCAATTGTGTCCTCACACAAATGATGGCGGACATAATTAACAGCAGTTGCACAAATTACATGAATCACTCAAAGGGATGTGCTCAAAGAGAAATAAGTGGGGTCATCAACGGATGAGCGAAAGTCATTTACAACTTTAAAAAAAAAAAATGTGTGTGTTTATGTTTGTACTCACATTTATGATGGTACACACTTTTTTTCATTCAGTTCTGATAGCATGTGTTTCATTCAATTTCCTTCATTCAAAAAAAAAAAACAATCCTAACTCTTCCCTTTAAGAGGAGATCTTACTGACTTGAAATGAATAGAAAAGAAAAGAAACAATTCTGTTGAGCATGGTGTATGCCTTTGCTTAGACAGAGAAACCTTGGTTCAAGCAGATGTCCCTTCCGTCCTCACATGAGTAATCACTGTACCATGAGCCTGAGAGAGAAGGCACAGTGTAGAGCTGGAACGTCAATATCAGCTGTGTTTTGGCTGTGCGGATAACCTTGCTATATCAATCTACGAACTTATCCTGTTTATTTCACAACTGCATTGTTTGTGTACCAATCCTGCCGCCTCCACATACATTTTTTGTACTTCCTTCACAATACTTTTATAATACAGTAATATGCTGATCTTTTATGAAACAAGCCTTTTGATACCCACTCAGGCATATCACTCCTACACACATTGAAAGGCCAGCGTTTAATTCAGTGACAAGTTCATTTCAGCATTATTTCACTTTTTCAATGGGCTAAAGTGGGCCTCTGTTGACACAAAGATTTGAGTAGGAAGATACATTTGTTCAGTGTTTGACACTTTAGTAAGCATCATCACCTACATGTACACACCTTTGCAGAATATTTGGGACCTGTAGTCACGACATTAATATTCTGTCCCCTTTAAACATTCTCTTCTTTTTTTCACAGCCATTCACTTCATTGTCAGCCAAGTGAGAAAGAATGTTCATTAAAAAGGAAAGACTAAGGCTTGTTCAAAGTTTTGCTGAATCTGAATGTGGTACAAATATCTTATGCAGGCTGCAGATTGACGTGGGAGTGGAAATATGCAGAAGTTGGGAAGTTAAAATATAACAGACTATCGTGCTGCAAAATAGGCTCTTTTAACACATCCTACGGAAACACAGAAAATTTGTGGATTTTTTTTTTCAATGTTATGTTTAGTGGTATTTTCATTTGCACAAAGTGATATTAATGAAATCATTAATTCATGAACATGTCGTTGCAATATCATCTCCAAGGTATGATACTGCTATTAAAGTTTTCTCCTTATATGGGATAAGATTTATACTCTTTATTCTCACACGGTGGTTTCTAATCAAGAATTCAACCACTCATGAAATTGTTTACAGCTCACGAAAACAATATCGTGCTCGCAAAAATATGGTACACCTGGTGTATTTCAAGGTCTGCAAGTTTCCACTGCGGTGGAGGATTATAAGATATGATCCATTCACTGTTTGTTCACTCAAACCTCTTGCAAATCACAGCCCAAATTTTGATTCCGCCTTTACAGCCTTCCAAATCCAATCAAATTTCATGGGTGATTTCTCCAAAATTCCCTGCTTAGCAACAGCTGAGGCTGGGGAAGATGTTATGTGCCGTAGATGATGAATATTCGACTTTGAGGGTAATGTCAGGCTAAGCAAGACATTGTACAGAGGATGCTAGGAAACCTTCTCCACTAGATGTTCCCTGCCCAGGGTACTGTATTCTGTTGGTTGTTTATCACCATGGTGAAAAACGATGGAGTTTTGACCTGTTGAATGTGAGGCCAATTTTTGGTATGCAGGACTCTCTTTGCCACCTTTATACTCTCTGCAAATCTGACAAACTTATGAGCTGTGGGAGTTGGAAATATTCATCTCTTGGGACAATTGCCACAGTCATATTCAGCATGAAAAATATATCCTCTTATGTTTTGTGCTATGTATTCAGTGGCATACTTGGATGAATTGGTTGGTTGGTTGGTTGGTTGGTTGGTTGGTTGGTTGGTTGGTTGGTTGGTTGGTTGGTTGGTTGGTTGGTTGGTTGGTTGGTTGGTTGGTTGGTTGGTTGGTTGGTTGGTTGGTTGGTTGGTTGGTTGGTTGGTTGGTTGGTTGGTTGGTTGGTTGGTTGGTTGGTTGGTTGGTTGGTTGGTTGGTTGGTTGGTTGGTTGGTTGGTTGGTTGGTTGGTTGGTTGGTTGGTTGGTTGGTTGGTTGGTTGGTTGGTTGGTTGGTTGGTTGGTTGGTTGGTTGGTTGGTTGGTTTTTGTTTCTGTTTTTCACCCTTACACATCATTCAAAATTCAGTTAATTAAACTGATTGGGGCAATTAGAAGATAGGAGTGGTCTATAAAACCTACTACAGGCCCCATCCCTTGGTGGGAGGAGGGGGGGGGGTAAATCACTGCTACAAAACAGATGTTTTGATATTGGCTTTTACAGGTCTACTTTTGTACATGGACAGTTGCTGCAGGATTCTTTTTCACTATTTCACATTGCCATCCTGATACAATGTCTTCTGACAGATGAAAGTCAAATCTGAGTCTGATGAAGGAAATTTGATAGGCTAGCATGAATACAATTTTTTTTAAACAGTTCAGCCATACAATACAAATAAGGGTGACATTTTTGAAGAAAAATATCAAAGAGGCCATGGGAAGAACAATTATAGAAACACTTTACAAACTCCTTTCTTGATTTCTTACAGCTTTCTAAACCTGCATTATGAAAATCACACTTTGCAATGTATCAGCATAATTCATGCCACCTCCAATAATAATGGATACAAAGGAAGACTTCACGTCAAGGTAAGTTTTCAGTGAACCAATCTAGAGTGCATTGACCTGACTTTAATACCACTGCTCCTTTTCTCCTACACAGGGAGAGCCATCACTGATGACCTTTGACCTACAGGTGTACATCGTATATAAACGCCACTCAAGTCAGTGCTAGACATCTACACTGCCACATCCACTCTATTCATGAGGTGTTCAGTACACCAACCACAGAGTGGTATGCCAAGAAAAAGGCGGTGACTCACACATCACATCATTGCCCCTCATCAAGAGACAAGAGAAAGACATCCGTTGCCATGACACATCATCATCCAAAGCCATGAAATTCAGTGAGTGTATAATTGAAGGATGCCATAATGAAGTCAATGGGGCATGGCAATGGAGTGGGAAAACACAGATCCTTAACTCTCCCAGGATCTACACATCTCAACATGCCATCCTTTTATATGTGATCATCCTGTCTCTGGCCATAATTGGGTTAAGGGCAATTAAGCAGCAGCAGTGCGTGGCAAAATGACAAATGAAACAGACACACAGAAATGACAATCATATCCTAGTAAACACATCATGGTTTAGGTAGTAGAAGAGTGTGCGTTGGCAATATGAGATTGTAGCACACAGCTGCCAGGCATGCAGATTTAGTAGTTGATGCTCATGTCACGATAAAAGTGATACTCTGATGTACAAATTGTACTCTCCAGTATACTCAGGCCATAATCATACCTCAAGACCTATAATATCCATATCCACATAAGAATTTTTTTTTCCATCAACAAAAATTTAGCAGAATTTTTACACAATAAGTTATATGCAGTTTGCTGCTGACACTATCACTGTCAAGATTACTGTTACTGTATCAATTCAAGAAAGTTCTGTAATAAAAACAAAGCCAACATACACACCAGCATTTCAGTTTCACCTGTCTCAACAAAGAATTTCCATAAAGAAAGATACATATTTCCTGGATGCCTGGAAAGAGACTAAAAGCTATACTGCTCTAATAGAATGTCTCCGTCAGAGGAGGATGATTCATAACTGGAAGGGGATGGTGAGTAGAAGCGTCTCTGACTGCTCCACTTACTTCTATTTACTTGATTGATCTCAAGAGAGAGAGGCATCTCACAATCTCCCAGATTCAGGAGAGATGAGTGTGCATAACAGAGGGATGAGAAAACAAATTACAAGGACAAGCTTCCCCGCCATCTCGTGGGCGAGAGAAAAGCACTCTCATCCTCCAAGGTGGCCACAAGACTGACTTTTCATTTATGCACATCAGGCTTGGAATTATGTCACAGGTTAGTCCCTCATAAATGCCAGAGTGTGTTCAGGGTGTAGCAACAAGCAATCTGTCTTGGGGAATGCCATGTAATTTATATGCAAAATCATAATCCGCATCAATGAACACATATGGGACTAAGAAAACGCATGTTGCTTGTAAGATGAAATATTAATAATCATCTTGAATAACAGAAACACTGACATGAGACATCAATAATTGTCAGTAACAGACGCTCTTGATGCACGGACAAAATATTAAACATGTCCAAACTGGTCGAGCTCATTATTCTAAAATCTGGCAGTAAACAACGCTTTTAGGGTGAAGAAAGTGATGAATGGACTAAACAGAAATGGATGACACACACACACAATGGTTTTCCTTGCAGATAATTGCTTGACAAATAGCTTAAAATTTGTATCTGTAAGGCATGGGATATTGCAATGATAACAGTTTAAAGAAAATGTACTAAAAAGCGCTATACATTAATCAACTTCAGCATTTTTTTTTCTTAATGTTGGTGGGAATCTGTCGACTGTGCTATTCCATTCAAAACAGCAGAAAAGAGATGCTGTGACAAAAATAATTTCCTGGCATACAAGATGTTAATCAGACACAGTGAGCACTTCTGGTCTCCCAAATGGCCCCTCTGGCACAGGCCAATAAAATGAGGTGTCAAAATTCACATCTGTGCGTTAGTGGTGTGGAATGAAAATGATCCTCACAGGTTGGCCCCAAGAAGGTGAGCACGAGGCTGGTGGTGCTGTCATCATTGTGGCTTGCCTGGAAATTGCCCGGAATGCCCACACATATACACAACTAATGACAAGAGATTCATAGGAAATACATCCAGCATTCATAAATCTGTAGATGTGATGAAATGCTAGTATACTGGATATTACAATGCAGGTATGGAAATTGTAATGAAGATCAACAGTATAGTACTTTTACAACTGTAATTTGTGAGTTTTAACCTTTTTCCTGAGCTTTCCTTCTTCTTCTTCTTCTTCTTCTTCTTCTTCTTCTTCTTCTTCTTCTTCTTCTTTTTTTTTTTTTTTTTTTTTTTTTTTTGGGGGGGGGGGGGGGTGTATAAGCCAAGCATTGTTGATAAGTCTTTAATAATTCTTTGATGGTCATCCTAATAAAATCTCCGCTATGGGCACGGATCCCTCAGTAATCTTTCACATCAAAATCAAATTTTGGTTTTGTCTGAGTACAAGGATAATGTCTGCATTGTAACAGTGAGCTTTTGAAATCGTAGACCATTTGGTGGAAATGGTCTTCTAAAGGATGACTTCAACATTTCCTCAATTCATTGCAAAACTTTAGAAAACCTATTGGACTGATCTTTTGCTTCAAATATACTGTCAGATAAACACTTTGTTTGATATGAAACATGGTCTAAATAAAAACACATGTCAGTAAACTGCAATCAAAACCTTCAATTCAAGAACTGAATCTTCGAGATTATAATGGTAATATATCTCTGTATATATCAATGCACATTGTATCATTCTAGAAGTTTTGGTTTCATGGACCAGCCACAATTTGCCCTGAATGCTATACATTACATTGTCTCTTGACTGTAATTTTACAGTGACTTTTCTCGAAGAAGACAATGGTATAAAGAAATCCCACACACGTGTTGGCCTCTGCAATCATATTTCCAGCTGAATTTGCAAATGTTAGACTGATCTTATGTCAAGAGTCAGGTCAAGAATTTCCTGATTGAACTCCGTCATTTCTGCAGGACTTTGCAATCATTTTCCGCTCCACAAAGCCATCCCTCTGCAGCTGATCATACCCTGTGTATGCCCAGTTCCTTTGAAAGGTTCTACCCTTTTTGATCCCTTTGGCAATGTCAGGCAATCTATACAAGACAACAATAGCCATTCTCTATTGTATTCTTTTTAATTCCCATTTAAACAGTAAAGTATCAAATTATACATCTTTTTTTTTTTCAATTTAAAGTTCCCCCACACCTAGCCTTCCACAGGAAATGGTGAATGCCATCAGACACAAACAACCTACCCATCCAATGAGCCCATCCAGATTACAACTGGCAAAATCCATTAAAATTACTGCTCCAAACATCACATCATACACATCATCACTGTGATAGCACCGGTAGTGTGACCTGCACTATACTTGATCATCACTGTCACTGTTTAATACATCTATAGGCCTTACAATGTAAGAGCCCACTCGGGTCACTGTTTCTTATTGCACTCATTGTGCACTAAATTATCATCTAGAAAAATATATGAAACATAGAAATACATTGGAATGGAATGCTATATCTTGAAATGATTTTGGAGAGAGCAATCCTGTTTTACCAGCCCTATACTTCTGCATACATACAAGTGTACAAGTAGTGACTCATGATTAACACCAGATTGAAATCAAAACACAGAATTGACTATTATGAAATATCCATCAGATAATTTTGTGTACGTATGTGAATGGAGATGTACTAGCAAGAGAGAGACGAGTCAGACATGTCTTGCTCTGTGCAGGTCTGAGAAGCTATCTCTTTATTGCAGCCAGTATGGCTGATTATATAACAAGTGGAGAACAGTGCCGTACTGTATTTACAGTCATGGGATGAAGAGGGTCGGTGGTAGAGGAAGTGAGATGAACAGGTGGCGATGTTATGTGAGGTAATGAGGCATGGTGGTGGCTGGAGAAAGGAATGTCAGGCTGACCGTGAGAAAGACAGGATAGAGTGACCAAAGCAGTGATGGTGGAATGATAGCATGAGATGGTACAATCGTTGTACTTGTATACACATTTATGTACAGACATAATATCCCTCCCCTTGTTGAAAGAAAAGAAAAGTCAAGAAGTCTAGAGGGAGTGTGAGTGTCAAAGCAGGAAAGTCAAAGACCAAGGCACGTGAAATTGGGGAGGCTCTTTACACAACAATATCAAAGCAGAACATGATAAAGACAAAATGCAGAAAACAGAGTTCAATGTTCACCGTTCACTTGACGATGTCCAACTACAATGTATAGGCCTACTAGTAGCTACGATTTTTTTTTCTTCCAAAGTTCAAGTCCATCTTGGTCAGTCCTTTGTTTTCGCCTATGTTCTCAAAGTTTAATATACACAGTTAACTTACAGTTTTCATATTCTAAATCGTCGTCGGGGGCAGTCCATATTCATTCACTAAAGTTCCTTGTTTTGTCACTGATGTTTTTCCGTCGTCACTGGTCGTGGTCAATGTGGGAAATCTTCCGCGTTGTTCGTAGTCGCTCTCGCTTCACACTGCATGGTCGTTATTGAAGTCGCTGTCGTCATCGGGTCACACTGCACTGGTCGTTGTTGATGTTCACAGCTTTCGAAGTCGCGCTCTGGTCTCACATGCATGTGTCAAATCATTATCCTCTCCTTGGGATTAAAATAGTCTGTCGCGGTTGTCCTGATGTTTCGTGGTCGTCACTCCGATGTGTTCGTCGTTCGATGTCCGGTGTACGCTGTTCCTCGTGGTCTGCACTCTGATGCGGTGGTCATTCCGATGTTTCTCGTTGTCGTCAGCTGTCAGTCCAATGTCATGATTTTCCCTTGTTGCAGTCTGGCCATGCTGCATGTTTTTAAGATGCTCGGGCCGTGGATGAAAATCGTAATCCACTCGCTTTTCTCAGTTCAGTCGCATTACGCTCGATCTGGCGTCGCGGTACAGTCGATCTGGTATCTGGCCTTGCTGCACAATTTTTCTCAATCGGTGCTCGGGCCGTGGATGGCTGGTCCACTCAGCGATGTTCAATCGCAAGTTCTGTCGGCCTTTTTTGTCCTGGTCGATGGTCTGGCCATGCTGCATGCTGCTGATGCTCGGGCCGTGGACGGCTGGTCCACTCGGCGATGCGTGATGATCGCTAAATTGGTTCGCAAAGTCTCTTCCTTGTCGATGTCGTAATCATTCTCTCATGTTCATGGTCACTGTTGTCCTCTGGAGCTGGTAGTCATGGTGCCAGGCTCGGATTTATTGTTGTCACTTTCTAGTGCAGGGTCGATCGTCGCGTCGGTACATCGGTTTCTTCTCGATCCGTTTGTAGATGGGCTCGTGTGCCGTCATTCTGTGTTCACAGTCTGTACTGCTTTGATGGTGCATGAACCGTGGGCAATGTCTCGTCTCTGTAGCCTAGAGTTACTCGTTCTCCTCGTCGATCTCGATTTCCTCCCTTTCCTCCATGCTGGAGCAGGGAGGCCACCTCCCTGGCTGGAGGCAGCTGTACGTTGAGCACACAGCGGTCCTACATCCTCGTCGCCATTTTTGTGTACGTATGTGAATGGAGATGTACTAGCAAGAGAGAGACGAGTCTGACTCGTCTCTCTCTTGCTAGTACATCTCCATTCACATACGTACACAAAAATGGCGACGAGGATGGGATCGTGTGCCGTCATTCTGTGTTCACAGTCTGTACTGCTTTGATGGTGCATGAACCGTGGGCAATGTCTCGTCTCTGTAGCCTAGAGTTACTCGTTCTCCTCGTCGATCTCGATTTCCTCCCTTTCCTCCATGCTGGAGCAGGGAGGCCACCTCCCTGGCTGGAGGCAGCTGTACGTTGAGCACACAGCGGTCCTACATCCTCGTCGCCATTTTTGTGTTCTACACCCGGTAATAAGTGACTCGAGGAGACAAGAGTTGTGAACGACAATCAGTGCAAATATCCCATCCTCGTCGCCATTTTTGTGTACGTATGTGAATGGAGATGTACTAGCAAGAGAGAGACGAGTCAGACATGTCTTGCTCTGTGCAGGTCTGAGAAGCTATCTCTTTATTGCAGCCAGTATGGCTGATTATATAACAAGTGGAGAACAGTGCCGTACTGTATTTACAGTCATGGGATGAAGAGGGTCGGTGGTAGAGGAAGTGAGATGAACAGGTGGCGATGTTATGTGAGGTAATGAGGCATGGTGGTGGCTGGAGAAAGGAATGTCAGGCTGACCGTGAGAAAGACAGGATAGAGTGACCAAAGCAGTGATGGTGGAATGATAGCATGAGATGGTACAATCGTTGTACTTGTATACACATTTATGTACAGACATAATAGATAAGTGGTCCCTCTAGGTCTGTTATATTCAAACATACCAAATTGTTTTTTAAATGTCAACCAATACGTACCTACTGCATTGGCATCCCATGTAAATAAAAAAGTAAAAGTTTTGAAAAAAAAAAAAAATTAATGAAAAAAAAGATGGAAAAGCTTTGAAAATACTTTCATCAATATTACCCGGTATAAGGATTGTCATCGCCATAACAACAACAGTAATCCTACTACATATTGGCTGTCTATGTGGTATAATTTGTAATTTTTTGTTGTTGTTTATCATAATGTTACATATTTTGCACAATGGCCACAGGATGCTATGTCATGCTTGAATTGTCATTACCAGAAGGCATAGTTCACTATTCCCTCAGCTACAATTAAAATCTCATTCCCGTTAAGCCTAGGACCCTAATATATTACAGTTCCATACACTCCAACATCTGTGAAACATATGAGTTAAGTCATCTAAATGGGTAAATCACTTCTGGAAGTTGGGGGAAGATTTCCCAGATGTTTGAAGCCTCAAACTCATCTTCAGTTGGGGTAACTTTCATTTTCTTCCATTGTTTTGGTTTCTGAGTCATGTTCCAGCTACAAGTACGTGAATATGAGATGTAGACGATAGTTCTATTCATTGTCTTACTCTACAGACTATAAAATGCAATAAATCTAAACTCTTATAATTCATACTTTCACTGTAATGATAGTCTCTGGCAGGTCTTACTACACAGAAAATCTGTTGCACATTGAAAAAAAAACACACAAACACACACACACACAAACAAACAAACAAAATTATGCATGCGAATGCATGTACTCAAAACAGATAAAAACGCACAGACAACAGAAATGATTCCAAAACAAGTCTGGATGTGAACAGGCCTAATGCGGTGTCAGTCGACAGCCAATCACAACTTACTTGATGCCACTTTTATCTGTTTTCCACGTTCCTCGTTTCCCATCTGTCCTCTGCAGTGAGTTCAGAATGTCCATCCCTGCCAGGAAACAAGGTTTACAGAGAAAGCCATCCAGTAAAGGCTGGAGATATGCGGGGGCAATTTACACCAAATATCTCTCTGATATGTAGTGGTACGCCTGATCCACATAGGAAATCCATGGCATCACGACCTACCCATCCATTTTAAGTATGGAATGAGTGTGCCCTAATCATGATGGGATTCACAGCAGTATTGACCAATAAATCATGACCAAGCCACGCTCTTCTTTCATGCTTTTGAGTATAGACATTCCAATGTTATTATGTACATTTCATCAAGTGTATAATTACTCAGAAGCAGGAATTATACCTACTAATAGTTTAATACTCACATCTCTTTATACTGTAGAGCAAACTGAAATTATCTTGGAATTGTAAAAATGGAAATTTTGCACATACTGCACAAGAATTAGCACGAAAATAAAAACACGCAAAACTTTTGCTTCTTAGATGTTACAATGTATACTATACACGCAAAACACGCAAAACTTTTGCTTCTTATATGTTATATAAATACAATGTATATTTGATTCCACAGAATCAAAAACAAATGAAAATCATCTTACCCTGCCCAGCTTTAAAAATTATTTGCAAGAAAATTTCCACTGTTAGAATACTTACATGATAATGCAATGTTTAAAGTAACTACTATTATAATTGTTCTAAGCTTGCACAACAATAATAATCAGCATCAATAACTACCAGGGGCGGATCCAGGAATTCTGTAAAGGGGGGGCGTGACTAATATTTCTGGTGCCACTTCCGGGTTTCATTGCAGTATTTTCTTTTTATTTTCTTTGTTTTTAACGAAAATTAAAGGGGGGCGTGCGCCGGTTGCGCCCCCCTCTGGATCCGCCATTGACTACTGCCATCTAGTGTGATTGGCATCAAACATCAATGCAAGATATTGGTCACAACTGACTCCACACATCTTCTGCACAGTACGCTTTATATTGTTTTCCAATTCAATGAGGCAAATGGAGCTATGGATCACATGAAGTAACAAGGTATTGTAAAGGTCAGAGAAATGATAAGTGAGTTGTAGAGTGCACAGTGGTAGGTTGAATGAACCACACACAAAGGGATAGAAATAATAACAACATTGCCTTCACAACTTGGTGAAAGCCAGTGGGTTGGGTTGTGGGACAAAATCTGTTAGATTGTGGGATAATTGATGACATGGACTCCCTTCCTTGGCAAGGATTTTGTACAATCAAAAGTTTCCTGTTCTCTGCTCACTCTTTTTTTCACTGTCTGAGGAAGTAACGCAGAGGCAATTGACTACTGTGGATCCATTCACCACTCTCTGGCACTGCACAGACACTTGCACTGTTGGAATACAATGATTCATGGGTCTCACTAAACAAGACTTTAAAGATGACCAGCTGAGACCAGAATACGAGTGAATAGTGAATCACCTACAATTATTGAAAATATGCAAAGTTTTCTATACGTCACTGAAGAATGAAACTTTCCACATAATTACAAAAAATTCTTTCAGTCAAGGAGTGCTTCCTTCACTGACTGGCATGTCCAGAAACTAGTTGTCAAAGAATAGAGATTACTGAATATTTACCTGATCCATATTGTGTCACAATTTCCTTACTGTTGGACTGACGAACATTGTTACATCTGGGTGGACTTGCAAACTTAAAATACAACTAGGTCAAGTTTAGGTGGAGTACTGAATGCTGATAAAACGCTTGGCAAGTAAAGTTACAGTCTGTATTAAAGTGTCTGGGCACAGAAAGGGTTATGAGGTACAGTGTACTGTAGCCCTGAAATGGAACTGAATGATGCAGAAACACTATCTGCATCAGACTTGGGACTACTTCCATGCATTATGTCATTTGTTCACTAAAATACAGAGCTTGGAAGCAACAAGAATGGTTTCTGCAGATAGATTCATTGACATAATCCTTCCTTTGGAAGCCCTAGCTAGTAGATTGCAATTGTACCCCATATCACATCCTGAAGGTTATGTGTTGTTTACCAGGCCAGTGTCCATTGTTTTGCTATTTGTCGCTTTCCTTTTTAATTTGGGTCGTTCTACATTGTATGTCACACTCATATAACAAAGGCTAAACATTTTATCATAACCTGTAAACCTACAGAGATTTCAAACTTTCAAGTCTTATCTGTCTGCCTGCTCTCTTGACTGCTATCATAAAGACAGGATTGACTATTGACCTGTGTTAAAGCCATTGAGAACAGGATGATATTGCTACAACACGCATTTCCCATAGACACCTGTCCGAGTATACTTGGGCTTAGTCTTCAATGGGTTAAATCATAATCAATCCTGTATCAAAATATCATTGACCTTGTTACCACTTCAATTATTCAATGATTATTGTGTAGATCATAGTACTGTACAAGTGGATATTTTCGCCCGACTAATTTTTCACGCTCGGTGGGGTAAGAAGAGTTCCGCGTGTTTTTAATTCAATGGAATCAAGACATCAACTACTGGAACATATGGCAGGCAAAATTATTCGCATGCTTTCATTTTCGCGCTAGTTTCGGGTTGCGCGAAATGCGTGAAAATTTCAACAACGTGAAAATTTCCACTTTTACAGTACTTGGTGTTTGACCTGTTGAGTGTGTTTCTTTAAATGGCAGTCAATGAATAAGAGATTTATGTTAACACACTGTCTGGTGTGTGTTCTGTGTGATATCATGTCTGTACCTCATTGGATACAGGGATAGTTGGATAGTATGGTCTGTACTGCTGTGAACGTTGAGATTAATAGGTTTCTAATGAGACAGATTGAACAGGCTCATTCACAGCAGAGACAAGGTCTGAACACCGGTGTAAACCGCAGAGTGGGCTGAATGTTTTTCTCAGTCCGTCCGGCTCTACCGATGTACTCTGTAATTACAATATTGATGAGGTTGTTTTGCCCTGTCTTTCACACAATGATGCTTCTAGTTTCCGCTCAGCCAAGCCAGAGAGCTAATGAAAATCACATACGTAGATTTGCCCAATGGCACAGTAAGCCCAGTGGTGGCTCATACTGTACAGAGGCAATCACGGCTCATTCAAACTGCCCTGGCTATGTTTTTACTGGAAGCCATGCAAAGACTAATTTTTATACTGACCACAACAAATATTTTATATCAAATATCATTATAAAAACATGTAATCAAGTACATTGAAATCTGTTGGCCACAGCCAATATGCATCTACAAGTATGGCACAATGCTTAAATTTCATATTGCATGAAATCATGCTCTTCAATCGAATCAGTCCTATAGTAACATGTGCTGGGAAAAACTTGGCTTTACTGCCAGAATAAATCTAATGTCACAATTCCTTGAATGGAAACCAAGGTCAACTGTCACAACAATTTTAATGAGACTGCCACAAACATCTATGGTAGACTCAGTCAATATAGCAACTACAGAAACTCATGATGCCAAGCTTCTTTGTTTTTATTTGGCTGATGAGTCCATGCAGTGAAAACTCAAAATAAAATCTGATGGGGTACTAGTATTGTAAGGGTTAATTCACACAATCTTACCTATCCTCCTTTCTTGGTTCTTGTCGACCAGCAGCTGATGGACCCTCTCTTTTAACCTGTTGACTTCCCTCTCTTTCTTCTTCAGGTCGTGCTTGAACTGCACGTCCCTGTGCTTTAAGATGCCTTCTAGTTTCCGCATCTGTTGGTTGAAATGTGAAAGATTTGATGATCAATCGCTGTGAGATCAAACGCTTTGACAGTTGGCAGGAACCAAAATCAATTACAGCTTTCTGTACCACAGACCTGCAGGTTCATGTCTCTACAAACATTGTTTACTACTCAACTGATAACACTTGCTGCTGCCAACTTATAGAGATTGTACTAAAATGAACACAATACAAATGTATGGAAAGTCTTTCTCTGGATTTCCGTGGTTAATATCAATATTTTCTATGGTTTCATAGAGTCACTTCTGCAGCTTTAGATGGCTGTGTTTCACTGACTTGCGACAACACAGAAATATATACTGTACATTTTAAATATCATGAAATATGGGAAAGGTGAGAGATTTTTTTAGAGTGCAAACAAATACAAGAAATGACAGAAAAGTTCAATGATTCACCCACATACATGATGTACACTGCTGATCAAATACTTTCGACCTTGAAATGTTTGGGTGTTCACTTGTGTCTATTGTTGTTGCTGCTGTTGCTGTTGTTTTTAATATTTATGCATATCTATACGACTGTAGCAGATAGTTCAAACTAAAGGAAACAAATAAATTTGTGTACTTCACACTGAACACTGCATAATATCTGCAGCTTCCTACTAGCGTACACTGAGCGTGGACCCACTGGTCCTTTGAATGGACAATACACATGAACAATGCACATGTCTTGGTTTCGTGATTTCCCAAGGATACTGTTCAACAGGCTGTAAAGCCATGAAAACATGGGAGTAGTTGTGTTGGTATTAAAGAGCTATCTCTCTCATTCTTTCTCTCTTCGCAGGAAAAGCCGTCTTGTGTTGTATTCTTCAAATAATGCTATCTGATGGTCACAGAGTCGGAAGTGGGTTTCCTCCCCTTAAGTTGCCAGATTTTGTTCTTGGCGCTGGAAACCGGAGAGAGGTTGCAAAGCTGCTTTTGAATCCCTGCAGTCCATCATGGGAAGCCTTGGTGAGAAAATTATCAAATTCTTCCTACGATTCCCACAATGAGACTCCACACTCTTTTATATTTCAAGGTCAGATTGTGCAATAACTGTTTTAATGCTTTTTGTTTTACTATGCTGATTTAATTGTCTGGTGGAGTAACTTTGGACTCATGTATTTAGGATAGCCTCTGAAACTCACCCCAGAATCTGCATATACATAATGTACTTGTATCGTTGCTTGTGTAGTTCTGGTCAACAATATGTTTGTAATATTGCAGGTCTACTTTCAATGGAAGATGACTCTAGAAAGTATACTGTTTTGACAATCAAGTAAAGTGTGGATTTTCCTATCTAAATATTGCTTAGTGTTTGGGTTTTTGTTTTCCTTTGTTTTGTTTTTCATTTGTTTTTGCTCTTCTTTTTTATCAAATTCCCAACAAACAATATCTTAAATGTCATGTTTTGTGCCCCGATACAATCATTCAAGAGTGCACTACAAATTAGAACTGCATATCAATCAAATTATTTAACAAGTTGTATGAAATATCAAATACTTTTTACTGATTGCATGCTGAAATGCACAGGGTGACTCTATTTTAAATGTTGACACTACTACTTGCATTTATGTATGGTACCTATCAACAAGAGGTGTTCAAAGTAATTCAAAACGTATCCATTAGCCATTGAAATCAAAACTGCATTTTACACTTGCACTACTGTAATTAGAGTGGACTGAATGTCTCTCCACTGAAATAAATCATTCATTGTCACACCATTAACATAACTTCACTTTCTTGAAACATGCAGTGAACACTAGGGTCACTCCAGGTTTCCATTCTCTTCCTCACACTATATATGCCAAAACTTGCGAAAGGCTGAAAATCACAAAGCAAAGGTTTTGCAGTACCGCTATTGAATTTCTAGTGGAAATGTGGCATTTCACAGGCATGAATAATACCCTAAGATTGAGTTCTGGGGTTTAGGATTATGGTAAAACCTCCCGCTGGGCACAAGGTGTTGAATTCTGGGCCGGGTCAAAGGTCACCTGTTACCCAGACATTAGCCATCTTCTACATCACCAGGGATATTGTGGTACACACTCACTTTTTAAATAATACAGTCTAGGTTCACCTGCAAGGAGAATGTGCAAGTTAACAATTGAAGAGAATTTTCAAGAATGAAAATTCAGAGAACTATTAGCAAAGGGGAAGGAAGGTGAAATAGCTCTTGTACAGGAGTGTGGCATACGAAGAGAAGAATATTAGGTGGAGATGGCTATTAAATGGGGTGAAATGTTACTTCATCTGCTTCTTTTCTTTCATCTTTTTTTTTTTGTTTCCTCCACTGAAACATCTAGGATCAAGAGGCTATGAGACTTGAATAGGAGCTTTATCAGAAGTATCAGAAACAAAGAGCAGGACTAAGGACAGAGGAGATGGGTCAAATTAAGGTATAGACCACAAAGTTACCAGTTTACATCAAATGCACATCAGTTATGATGATGTGGACAACTAAAAAATGAAATCTATCCAAAGTCTGGGAATTTGTAACAAAGAATTAGCTGACAACAGAAAAATATGAATAAACTTTCAAAGATCAAACAAACATGATTGTATCAGGATGTACTCTGATGAATACATAATTGATAAAGATGGGTCCTGTCCAAGAGTGGGAAAGAATTCATCACACAACATTTCCACTTTCATTTCTGATGTAATTTGGTCCTTTAACATGGAACACAAAGGGGAGCACATTCTCTCTGAATGCCACACTGAGGTACTGACATGAGTCTGAAAGGTTAGAAGACACTGAACTAACTACAGCCATCAAGTCAGCCAGGCAGCCAGGCAGTCTATGTGGTCAGGGTGCTGAATGAGTGGAGCCGCAGGGCTCTGTCACCCACTGACTCACACACAGCTGATACAATGTCAATCGGGTTTGGGGGGGGGGGGTGGCATATCCTGTCTCTAAAATCATTTGCAAGACTTTATTTATGTTATTTTTCATTGTTGTTGTTGTTACTGGTAACTTCAGGGGAACTGCAGGCACTGTAAAGGAAAAAATGTCATCCCCTGTATGATTAATTGGTAGTCACAATAGTAAAAAAGACTTCAATTCAAGTTTGTGTTGACGTATAACCCCAAACATCCATCATAAACTTACACAGAACTTTGTATCTTTTAATAAATTTACCATTCATTCAGAATTTGCGCAAGCTAAATGACAATACACTGGCTACGCCCAAGGTACATTGGACTTTGCACGCTATAGATGATCAGAATTGATATAGGCCTACATAGAATGCAGTACAATATGTGATAAGATTTTCTGCTGCACTCTGTAATATGCTAAAAATACTTCACATCACAAATCAACCACTTATTGCTTCAGAAGCAGCAAATGCTCTGTTGTTGTTGCTTTTATCACACATGCTCATTTTTATCACTTTACATCTATATAATGTGTTATCTAGGCTTTACCCATTCGCTGCTCACTGTTATCATTTTATAGACATCGATGTAGGCTAAGTTTGAAGTCATGAACTAAACACCTAATGCTGACTGAGAAAAGTGTGGTAGGAAGCTGCTCCGTGGACCAAGCTAAGTTTGTATTTTCTGACACAGAATGAACCCATCAGAGATGCAAACAGGGGGCAGACAGTGCTTGACAGGTGTCCCTCAAAATTTGATTTCAGTGAATAGCCCAAAATAGTACATTTTGTATGACAGTCACAGCTGCCTGACTCTGTCATAATTTGTAATCGAGAGTCCGAGGGGAACATGGCTATGTATCCCTAAAAGTGTTCACTCTATGCATTATCACATATTCTGGTATATGCTGCATGTACAAGAGACTCATTTCCTAATATCTATTCATTCTCATTGTCCCTTCTCAATCCATTCTCAATCCTCCACCCCTCCTCTCTTTTATTTCTTTTTATTCCATCTTATTACTTTCTGTTCTACATTGTCTCTATCTGTTGTCTATCTATTTAGCTTTTGCTGTTTATCTCTATTTGTGTATCTCTCTGTATTGTTTGTCTGTCCCTTTACCTCGATCTACTTGTCTTTTTACTCATCTCTATCTGTTCATCTACTCGTCTCTCTGTCTGATACCAATTTCATGCTTGGTAACTTGGGAGATTACCGGAGAGATTCAATGGGGAGCACCGAAAAAAATTTCTTTCATACTAGCGAATGAGATCGCCATCGAATTTCTCTCATCCACTCTTCTGCAGTGCAAGTACACACTATGGTGCATGCACAAAATGACCCCGCAAGATGTTATCAGTATGCTGACTTTGCTTTTCACCCGGGACTTTAGCCGCAATACAACAGCATCATCCGGGAGTATGCAGGGACATCTGAATGTTTACCATCATGGATGATTCAAGGGTAAGATTTCCGAAAAGTCATGGGCCATTTTAACTGCTATGACTTTCATACCACAGCATCACCTGGGATTTCTTGCAAGATTTTGGGTGATGTTTGCATAGCATGAAAGGGGTATACACACCACCTGTCTAACACCCTGCGTTCACATTAGACCATACGTTGCGGCAACAATCACCACCGATCTTAATTTTTAAAAACTGACCGTCCACACTGGTATCTTGACTGTCCCCGGGCTGCGGGGACAATCAGGACTTAGGGCAAGCCCTGCCACTGGAACCAGACTTCGCGCATGCGCACATTTGAGAAATACAGCTGGGCACAATTAATTATGGCGGAAGTTCACTCTCCCTATTCCCGGACCCAACTTGCTTCATGAGGGACAAGGGAACAAGTCCCAGTGAGCGTTCACACTATGGTTTTCCAAGGAGAAAGTCCCACAGTGCAGAACTTTCCCTACGTCATGGAGACTAATGTGAGCATGCAGGGACAGGTGTACACCAGTGCAGGACTTTTCCCACAACTCACAGGGACTAATGTGAGCATGCCGGGACAGGTTTACACCAGCACGGGACTTTCCCCACGTCACAGGGACTAATGTGAGCATGAGGGGGCAGGTGTACACCAGCGCGGGACTTTCCCCACATCGCAAGGACTAATGTGAGCATGCAGGGACAGGTGTACACTAACCAGACTGTATCCCCCCAGTGCTCACCTCTTCCTTACTGCCCTTGAGTTTGGTCTGGAGTCCCTTGAGTTGGAGCCCTAGCTGCCTCTCCCTCTCCCCCTGAGATACGTTCTCCCTCTGCAGTGTCTCCAGCTGCTCTTTTAATCTCGTGTGGTTGGTGTTCAGGTGATCCAGGTCGCTGGTAAGACGGAGTTTTCTGGATTACGAATCATCAAAAGACAGAGAGTGCGTGAGAGAATTTTGTACCAAATGTGTGATATCTGTAACCTGCTCATGATGTTTATTCTACAAAATCACAGAATCTAACATGTTCTAATCTACACTATATAACTACATCGTATAAGCCATATATTTAGTAAGTCTAATTTTTCACAAATTTGGACTTCCGAACAGTTTCGCAAGTGGTTAAAGTCGCGATTTTGAATGAGGAAATGCACGTGTGCACATCACATTAGTGTCAGAGCAGAGTTAATATTATTACACGTTTTTAAATTTGCACATAGCACCTAACTCATTGAATATTTGGCGTATACAGTACACCCTTTTCAGGCCATTTGTGCAAAGTATCTCTTGCACCATCACTTCAATCACCTACAAGTGTATCTCACACAAGTTCCAATTTGTAATCACAATGGCAGAGATATCATGCTAAAAAAATATTACAAAATTCAACATCACCCAAAGATGTGACATTACAGTGCAGTATTAATGTGCAGCCAAGGAATAGATAGAAACTACTCCATCCATCCCCCTCCCATCCCCATGTATTATACAATAAATGATTTTTTTAAAAAAAAGGTCAAACCTGCCTAACATTGCCATATGAATTGTGTAAACAAGATGAACCTACTCACATGTTGTCAACAAAACTTTGCTCAATCTATGTTGTGAGTCGAGTCAGTGTATGCATAGTATGCTAGCTGTGGTAATAAAGGCAAGCCAAGAGATAATGACAACATATGGCAAAGCCATTAAGAATGCCTAACATACAGTCTCCCATTTACTGGATGAGAGTTTCAGTAGGTGCACACAGTATGTGACTTCAGAACACTCATTGGTTTATGGGATGCGCATGTTACGTTTGTATGCACTATCAGGATTCACTGTATGGTTTTAATTAATTGTCATCATCATGTGTTCTTGCAATGACACACCATGATAAAAATACAGTAGAAATCCTGATAAACCACTTTTCAAAACCTCTACAAAATAGGCTAAAAATTCTTCAATTTCACATTTGTGAATTAAGAGACCCAATAAATAATTCTTTTCATCTCAGAGAATGCCAGATGCACAAATGATACTCATACGCTGTACATGTAACATCCACAGTTTTGAAGATAGTTAATGTAAAAAAAAAAAAAAAAAAATACTTGCTATACAAATCAAACAAAACGTTGTTGTTTGTTGGTTGGTTGATTGGTTGGTTGTTGTTTTGTTTTTAAGGGTTTGTTTTTGTTTGTTTGTTTTTTTTTTTTTGGGGGGGGGGGGACATTCTGAGATTAATCACTCCAAAGAAATAGTCAAAGGTCAATCATTATGTATCATGATAGATTTCCAATCATGATTGTTGTTTTCTTTGTCTTTCATTTTGTAGAATAAACTGAGCCACTGCTCTGAATATAACCAGCATTCCTGCTGTTATACTCTGATGGGGTGTTTCTATGGCAACCATTCTCACTTTGTCTCCAGGTCCTCCTGCTTGGCCATGCTTCGTTGATGCCTCTGGATGAGCTCATAGGCACAGTTGACCAGCTGGACGAGGTCAAACTGCTCTGGTTTGCCCCTGTCCTTCCCAGAGCTGGACGGTCTCGTGAAGAGTGGAGGAAAGCCCAGTATAGATAGTTCCTGCATTGAGAGAGGAGAAAAGCCTGGAATCAAGACTAGATCATTCCTCCATGGCCCAGCAACATGGTTTTGATCATTATACAGTACATCACCACAGTCAAGAAATGACAATTATTAATATGCTAGGAAGATCCGAGAAAGATGTACAATTTTTATATCAATCACCATAAAACATTTAAAAACATTCACAAATTCCAATGTTTCAAAAAAAGAAACCTCTTTATAAGAATATATATACAACTGCAGAGATCATGTTTTTAAAGGTGGTAGCATTCTTGCAAAAAAAAAAACAGTTTCTATTCTACCACACAAATATCTGAAAAAAGAATTCAATACTTGAAGAAAACATATCAAATACCCAAACTCCTGAAAAAGAGACAATAATATACAGTGTATCTATACAGTCTGCAGTTTCCTTATGTTGCTCTAAGGTCTGAAGGGCATTGGATCTTAAAGGACAAGTCCACCTTCATATGTGGATTGAGTGAATGCAGCAATATTAGTAGAACACATCAGCGAAAGTTTGGAGAAAATCGGACATTCCGTTCAAAAGTTATGAATTTTGAAAGTATCTGCATAGTCACTGCTGGATGAGAAGAAGATGAGAAGTCACATTCACTCAATCCACATCAAGGCTCTTCTTGAAAAGGAATTCAATGTATGTCAGCCTGTCCCATGACTCCAATGTTGCAGCGAGTTTACAATATCTATAACCTGCACATTGTAGTTTCAAGGCATAAGAAGGCTACTTTAGATATAGATCTGCATGTTTTGCATATGAAGGCCACCATGCATCGCTCAAAAGTCCAAACACTGCCAATGATGGCAATGGCAGATAACAATGCAGAATAGGTCACTTCTTATCACCAGAGTACTACTGGGACTAGTGGAGACTTTAGACAACAGGAAACTGGAGACCGAAAGAATATGAGGCAGCATTGTAATACTCACACTGGCTACTACTGTGTGCACTATTATTACAATCATTCTTCCTTTCACTGACCCATTCAACAATCAAGCAGCAAACTTTGTACTAAAAGAGGACAATAAATGACTTCAATTCACAAGTCTCTGGTGCAGCTGGAAACTTCATCATGTATAAAATATTTTGATTTTTTGTGCACAGTTTTATTTCTTTCTATAGATATCTATTCCCAATCTACAGTGTATACATGTACACGTGCATAAATTTGTCATCGTTGTTAATTTGCCTTGTTTGATATAAACAGGAGGACGTGTAGTGTACATACATTGTACCTGTGGGCAATATTCATAACAGTAATACCAAAGTACGTACCTCCATGGTTACACACAAGAATGTCAGCATTCCCTGTAGTTGGGTTTTTTTATGTTTTTTCTGTTGTTTTTTAATCAGATGACATGATCTCAAAATAATTATGAAGCCATAAAACCTGTCAATTTATGTGATTTAAATATTACATCAGGAATTGTTCATATTACAATATTTATTCATATTGTTCATATACAGTTTATTTTGTTCATTGTATCTTATTGTGCCTACAGCTCATCTTTATAGTACATTATACACATGTATACAATAGTAGACCTACAGATGTACATGGTCTAATGTTCCATACCTCACTGGAATTAGGCCTACAGGCTGTAGCTGGGTCCTATGGGTTAATAGGATAGAGCAACTCATTTGAAACTTGGCCCATTTTGTGTTTGCATTAAGGACCCCAGCTGCACTGCTCCCGGAATTCAATCGAAGGCTATGCAAATGTTAAGTGACTCATTTTACCTGTCTCAACTGCTGAATACACAACTACAGTAGGCATGTTCCTGTTTCAGCATGTGACATGCATGGGCATGTTTGTGTCATACTTTGATATCCAGTGGATTAATGATGGTTGTCATGATGTAAAATAGAGTTACATTGTACATAACTCCAAATTTCTACAGTCATTGATCTACAAGTGTACAATTGCCTGGTCAATTGCTTCATAATACAAAAATGTATCTTGCAAATTGAACTCAAAATCATGTTTTGTGAGTAATCTTTATAGACAATTAATAAGAAAAATAAGATCATTTTTCATTGGGATTATTGTGAATACATTGCAAGGCAGTTATTAAAACTTGAATCTGTTTACCTTTGATTACATGTTATGCCATGTGATGATATCACATGACGCATACTCAAACTAATTCTCACCACTGTTTTGTCTACTCATGAAAATATTGGGGTTTTTTTTTTTCTTGAATCTACGGAATTTCATTAACTTTCACTTTACAGCATTCAAATAGTCATAATCTCGTTAATGAGGCCATTCTTTACGTTCATGGGAATTCCTCTGACATTACTGAAGCCCTCCCCCCCCCCCCCCCAAAAAAAAAGGTGAAATTTCTCATTTGAATTACAATTGTAATTATATACTGGTATACTTGTTTTGATACATGTAAAATTCAGGACTATTAATCAAAGTTCCTTGTGCCCTGTTTCAGAATTAGACTACTCAGAGACAGAGAATGGAGTAAGCATCTCATGCGACCACAACAAGAAGAGACTTGTTAGGCTTGAAAATTCATTTTGATGTGCAAAGGCTTTCAGGTCTCAATACTATGGGAGTAAAATTACTACACAAAACAGAACAAAACATGCAAATCATTACGTAATAGTTATACTTTCCCTCAAAGATAAAAATAATCTTCATTTTAAATCATACAGAGGCTCTGTATATCATCCCACCTAGCAGTACAGATTGTAGTCTCTATAGACTCTATGAACTTTCATCTGTGTTGCTGTTGGTTTTTGGGTGTTTTTTTTTTCTTTTACTTTCTTCTAGTTGTGGTGACAGAATACCAGTACATGTCTACATTCAGAGAGAGAGACAGCACTGTAGCACCTTTGACAAACAGAATAATGTAATTTCAATCTTGAATCAAAGCAACTGGGCATACAGGTATCTACAACTCACAATGCCTAGTCGACTTCTTACTCATGGATATGAATCATCATTTCCAAAGTTTAGTCTGAATGACAGTTAAACATCAAACCAAACGCTAGACAACTATCATTAAAATCTAGAAATATCAAGGAAATGGGAACCATACACTGTAGTGCAATGTACAGTTCATATCAAGGATACACCTGTGAATACAAACCCCCTTTCAAATACATTGTACAATCACAAAACATAACAAAAAAGAACAAAAATAGAATGCCTTTGGATGCAAATTATTGCAGTGGGTAAAAGTTTACTCAGTGTCCTCACATACATTATAGATGCCAAAACCATATTGAATGAGCACACTTTTTGTTGAAACAAGTTAGTACAAACAAGGCAAGGCTTTAAAAAAAAAGAAAAGTAAACACAGTCCTTCAAATCAAACAGCTTCATTTGGCTGGACTAATCTCTTCAGCAAACCTTTCTGAAGTGTGGCTGGAACCAGTCAGACTGTCAACATTGAGTCTTCAGTTCATGTTGTCTTCGAATAATGTTGGGAGAACTGATTTAGTTCCATCACTTTTGCTATAAATTCTGAAGCAGAAGAAATTCCCTGCACTGATGATGCAGTCCTTACTGATAACGGAAAATGAGGATATTGAGTCATTTAACAGCATTGTGTCTGAGTTTGATGAACATTAAATCTATTTTGATCTTTGTGGTGAGTGGGGAAACTATATCAAGTATTAAATCAATATTGCCAGCTAAGGATGTGCTCCATGGTTGTATTTCATTCTGTGACTACAGTGCGACGAATGCAATTCAAGAAATCAGCAAATATTAGAAATAACATTGTTTTCATCAAGTTCTGTCAAATCCATTTTCTACAGTTCTACATGTACAGTGTATACAAATATTTTGTATATTTGTGTTGAACTTGTGCATGACATTAAAAATCGATGATTCATGCTTTCCTGCAAGATACCATTTCCTCATGTACGTATGACTTCGCTTCAGATTACGGATATCCTCTACATCTTTTTCACAAATTCTAGGTAATATCACACTGGATTCTTCAAATTTGATGCAAAGGTGGGTCTCACATGACGGCAACTGTTTGACCACACCAGCTCCCACTCTTCAAGGATTCCACCCCCCCCCCCCCCCCCAATTAGCATCACCTTTGGGGTGGGGTAGAGAGCAAGGGAGGGGGTGGGGATCAGGGCTACAGATTTTTTTCACCTACGATGACTTTTATCAAGTAGAATGTCCAACTGCCAAGTAAATGTCACAAGTGTTACAATTGTATGAATGATACAGCTACTGGTATGAGGACTTCAACATACATATGACCTGCTTGTTTATAGTCACACAAATGTACACATGCAGTGATGCACACATTCACACCCGAACCCATCAGAATCACAAAACGGATCATAGCCGTCACACCATACCATACAATGTATGTTCCATTATGGTTGTACACTGTGTACACATACCATACGGCACAGTGCTCATAGTAAACAATGTAAACCAGACAGGATTTATCATTAATTACCAATTACAGTACACTTCAGCTGCTCGTTGCAGACAATGCAAAAGTAACCACACACGGGCAACTTGAAATCTGTAACTTTTATAGCAGATCTGCATACTTTTTAGACACATGAATGTACCTCTTGTTATCTTTGCAGTATTCAACTAGAAATGTCGCTTTGGCGACTGGTATGCCTCCGCCATAATGCATGATTTTCCCAATAGGTCTAGATAGTACATGTGGACAATGTGTGATTACATTTTCACAAAATTGGCAAAATATTGAAAGGACAAGTTTGTCACAAATGTGTTGAATGTTCACCTTCCTTTACCTAGGTTTAATTGGATGAATAGGAGAGCATGTATCTAGCGATTTAAGGACTTTAACTTGACTTTGACCCATTCATACATTTAGGCATTGAGTAATTTTCAAGGTACAGGTGTGGAGAAAAAGTGCAATTTCTGAATTGAATAGTAAATTGTTACCATTTTCATCTGGCCCTTGACCCTAAAATTCATAAGATAATCACTTTCAGGTAGAACATGCATAATATGTACTAAGTTTCAAGATAACTTGAGCCACTTCTAGATATGGAGGAAAAACTTAGTTCAGCACTTTCACTTGATCTTTGACCTTTGAGGCAAAAAAAGAAGAAAAAAAAAACTTTCCAGAGAATTTCTATTAGGTTACACATGCATACACCAAGTGTAAAAAATAATAACCCTGCTGGCATTGCATAAATATGAGGGAAATAGTAAAATTTTGAAGTGTTGCACTTGACCTTTGACCCCTGACCTTTGACCCCATGAACCCTACATTCTCTAGATAATCACTTCCAGTCAGTACATGTATATACTATGTTCCATGAAGATACCTTGAACAATTTTCCAAGGCACAGAGAAAAAAAAGAAGTTTTGATATTTTTACTTGACCTTTTGACCTTTGACCTCATGACCCAAACTTTCACCAGAGAATCTTAATTGGGTAATACATGTATACACTAAGTTTCAAGAAAATATCTTCAGGCATTCAATAGATATGGCGAAAATAGTGAAATTTCATGTATTTGACCCTGACCTTTTGACCTTTGACCTTTGACCTCATGACGCAAACTTTCACCAGAGAATCTTAATTGGGTAATACATGTATACACTAAGTTTCAAGAAAATATCTTCAGGCATTCAATAGATATGGTGGAAATAGTGAAATTTTATGTATTTGACCTTGACCTTTTGACCTTTGACCTTGAGCATGTGCACCCAAAAGTTGATAGGCACAACTTCACCCCCTAATACACATACATGCCAAGTTTCATTAGGATACCTCAACAGGTTTTGATAGTTACCTTGTCCACAAAATTCATTACGGACGGACGGAAGGACGGACGGACGGACGGAAGGACGGACGGACGGACGGACGGACGGACGGACAACCCGAAAACATAATGCCTCCGGCACCACTTCGTGGCGGAGGCATAAAAACTTTGAATACCCCATTTACAGTTTATAGACTCAAACCTTTATCCAGTAGGACTTTTCTGAAGATTCACTGGCTCATCAAACTCTGGCAGTTCATGATGAAAGGGCTTTTAATACAAGAATGCTTGCTAATTCATAATACGCAAGAAAAGACAAAATTATGATTGCACAGATAGCTGTCAATTTACATCCACATGCATTAACTATCCATTCATCAATTTCTTGAGCCTGCATAAATGAATCATTAGCTGACTCTGGATGGGCTAAAAGGGTAAAAAAAAAAAAAAACTGTGCATAATTTACAAGCTTCCCATCTAGGACAACTTGATATAAAGTCATTGTATGAAAAGGATAGCAATAACTTGTTTCATATGAAATCAGCCAACTCATTGCATGAGGCGCATTTTTGCGTAGATCTACTGAAACTATGGTACATTGTACACACAACCTTAGCATGGTACCCCAGCTGTGTGACACAATGCCTTTGGCCCAGAGTCAAAACGTGGAACTGCCATAAGTGATATAATTTGTATGATGACTAAACTTCCAATGGAAACAGTGCCGAGAGTAGGCTGAATGGGCTAAAGAGCAACATTTCATGTGGGTGTGAATACAAAGGGATTTCAGTGTAAAAGACAGTCATTTCTTGTGTTTTTTTAGACAAAAACCTTCATGGTGACAATTGGTCTCAGGTCAGGGTCTGGCAGTGAAGAGAAAGGAAGTCATACATTAATAAAGGAGAAGCAAAATAGGTGTAGGCTCTATAGAGCTTAGATTGAAGAATTTGTTAACAAAACATAGTCACTTAGCAAAATTTGGAAATATCATTTCAGCTTTATAAAGAAGTATCAAAGACAAAAGAGACTTTTGTTTGTACAATGTATGAATGAATTTCATCGTGGAAACTGTAGAGACATATTCTCTAAATACTGTATTAATCATACTCTACCATTCAACCAAGAGTATAATCAATGATAACATCACTGTCAACATTGATCAACACTGTCAACATCAACATCAACAGATTTTTACTGTGAACATTGCTCGCGATGTCGTTCGATTTCACAAACAACTCCTTACCTGATCAAGATAGCTGACACATTGGTCAATGTTGTCTTTGGTGCAGAAAGAAGGCAGCCCGCTCCCTGGCCCCTCTCCCGGAGAGGGCCGGGACAGGGGTGAGGGGTACCCAGCATTGTGGGGGGTGGGAGGAGCGCGGGGCGAGTAGTGGCTGGTAGTGGTATACTTGGAGATGAACTCGTCATCAAAGGACGACCTCCTGAAAAGACAAAACAATGACAATAGGCATTATTGAAAGTATTGGGGCTAACATTCTGTTTGTTTGTTTGTTTTTTCTATCCATTAAAATGTTCACATAAAACATGTGGAAACATGCAATACAGATCATTATGTACAATATTGTAAGGTCATGTTACATTACAACATTGTACAAATGTACAATGTATGTTGGACATGAATATGATTTCTGTACATTGGAAAAAAGGCTTTCACAAATCAATTCTACATTTTTGATAGCATGGTATGTCCCTAGCCTAATGTTCACACAAACTGATACCTTCACAGTCAACAACACCACCAACAACAAAAAACAACATTTTCTTTGCACTTAATGTGACTCAACTCAAGATACATAATGTACATGTTCAACATTCAGATAATTAATGTTCTTCACTGGAGGCGGATATGATCGAGGCCCAGAATTCGAAGCTGCAATGACCTTCAGCAACATTTGATTTTCACTACACAATCTACAAATGTATGGAAGGTGCACGTGCGGATGGCATTGTAAAATCAGTGAACAGGAAACCAGTGCTGTACATTTACTGAGCATCAGCATCAATACATTCACACATCAGTTGATGCTTTCTACTCCTCCAATACACACAAGTCTAAACAGCGGGCTGAAAAGCAGACACCTGCAGTTGTTGACTGGTTGCCCATGACAACATAATTCTTACTGAAGTCCCCCTCTCTCTCCCCGCTGTAGCCAGGGAGGATTCCTCAGTAGCAAAGTGGTTGTGAATAGACTTACGAGTGTAACTCAAAACCACTTCTTCAAAGTCTTTATTAAAGGTACTGTTTACCTTTGGGGACAGTGATTTAGAAATTGCAATGTTTGAGTTACTACATTTGATGCATACATGTGTAGGTCAGTTGTATCACAATTTTAACATCCTACCATAAATTAGATACCATAAATTTTGCAAGTGTAAGAAAGGAGATCTATATATCACTATTTTTCTCAATATATCATACACTGCAACTGTAGACGGTCTAGTCTAGAAACAATTTTGTAATTGTATTGTTCACATTTTGTATATTTTACAATACTTAACACTGATGGTACTAATCAACTTTTTTACACTGGTTGTTTCTATCGCGAACTCACACCTACCATCCCCTGTCTATTAAAATGCCAGTCGATATTGCTGATCTTTACTGCACCCCCTGAAAATGTATTTTCAATGTACAATACATGTACACCATGCGTATGCCATATTGACTATTTTTCACTATAAAAAAAGCACTTTTAATATAACTAGACTTGGAATTTGTCAAGACTGACAAATTAGGTGATCCGATCTCTTTGGAAATCAGTGATTTTACTTTCGATCCTAATAGGCATGACCAAACAGGTTTCATCTGTGTTAATAGGGACTTTGGCCGTGTGATGTTTGGATTCTCATTTAGAAAAGGGAGTCATATATCATCTTTAGTACCGGTACCAAATTCTGTGTACACTAGATAACGAAGATACAGCAACAAATACGGTATTATAGGCATGACCATACAGGTTTCATGTGTGTTTAGGGACATTCGTTGTGTGATGTTTGGAATCTCATTTAGAAAAGCGAGTCAGACCTGTCATCTTTGGTGCCAAATTCCGTATACACTATAACGAAGATACAGAATGAAGTATATTTGACCTTACGCTTTGATCTCACTTTGTACACTTAAGATGGCATCTGACCAAAACGTGGTTATTTTGTTAAATGATTGTTGTAACATGGTCTTTGCTTGTGCAAAATATGGAAAGATAGGACATGTTTTCATGAATATACAGGATGAAACGTTTATGACCTTTGACCCTAACTTACATACCCAAGGTGGTGTCCGATCAAGTAGTTGTTATTTTATGAAATAATGTACGTGACATGAACTAAACATGTGTAAAATATGACGGTGCTGTACGTAGGAAAATAGGGGTAGTGCAGTATTAGTCACGAACATTAATCATATATTATGCGTGAGAGCCTTGACAAATGGTATGTTTCCTCTGCTCTGTACACTGCTTGTGCATAATTAGGGATCGACCTTTGTTGAACATTGTGTTATTGTGACCGTGACTGTGATGCTATAAAAGCAAAACAACAACATGACATTTCGTATCTTTATGAAGCCAAGAATATAAATTAGTGGTAATGGGTTTTTTTGTGTGTGTGTGTGTGTGTGTGTGTGTGTGTGCGTGTGTGTGTGAACGTTCGAACAAAGTTAGACTGGTATTTCAATATTTGATCATCGTTGATGAAAAAATATACCTTTAGGTGAAAACGTGTATTAACATACATGTACAAAAGAATGATTACCGGTACTGTACCACTTTGTACTTGTATAGTATTAGCAAGTTTAAATTTGAACTTAATTGAAAATAACAATGACTAGGAAATACATTCAGCTTGCCATAGTATGGGCGTTCGTAAAGTTGTGCGTAACTTTACGAACAATTTTATGAACAAGCAAGGCAATGAATTCTCGGGCATATGGCAAGGTACTAAGTACGTAATAGGTCGCTAGCAGCGCGCGCACCGCCCACCTAGTGCATGCCTATCTCTCTGGCCTACCGATGACGCAGCATGCCAGAGTATAGTATAGAAGCGCACGTTGCGTGCGCTTGTACATGTCACTAGTACTGTTCGATCTGTCTTTCACGACATCTCAACGTCTCTGATATTCAAGCTCTATATGACTACACTACGTCTAATTTCCTAATTGAAGAGTGGTCTGTACACGACCTTTGCCTGACACTGACGATTTGGTTCACCAATACCAGGTAGGTATGTAGATACAGGCATGCCTAAACAAAGAGATGGCGATGACCTGTAGAACTACATTTCATGTGTATAGTCGTGATGTAGTATCTAACCCCACCTTTATGCATGCAGCACAGGCGCCCAACGCACCAGCTAACGTGCGTTGTAGTGCGTACAGTGTACAGCAGGTATACTTTCGAGCGTTTAGTAGAGCATGATGAGCAAGGCCAGGCTTCGTAGAATGTAACGTATAATAGACTGTGTTACCTGAATGGGCAAGGTGAGAGCCATATCATGATTTGTTATAGAATCATTAGGAAAGCGCCGGAAGCCTAAGTTGTAATAAGCTACGGTAAGAGTTGACATTAGGGCAATCTAAGACTAAGAGGGCTTTGTACTCTCGCGATTGCGTGTAACTACACTAATCACTATTCAGAGGGCTCTTAGTAAAATAAATACGGATGCCATCTTGGGTAACTAAGAGACCGATAGAGGGCGTATATTACGTGATCATCACTATAGAACAATTGTTTATTATTATAAACACTAGCTCGATCGAACAGACGCTGTAAGTACGCAGTGCGAATATGTCCCTGTGTACAGCGACTGGGCTGTGTATAGTTATGCTATAGTATTACGAGTATGGTTTTATTACTAAATAATGTTAGTAGTAGTATTGAAATAGCAGTGATTTTCGTTTCCCTTTCATTTCATTTTTGTCTTTTCTAGGGGGCATACAGGGAAGGCGATGTAAAAGTTTTAGTTGTTTTGGGACTTATTTTGTTATACAGAGTGTCAGAAGTATCATTTCTGTTTAATCATGAAATGCAATTGAAGAAATGTAATTTATTTTCCAATGGCAATGCAATATGCAGTCCCACAAAGTTTTGAGCTAAACAAAGTAGGGTTGGGGCTCCATGGCGTACTACACCTGTTTAGTGCAAAATCACAAGAGAATGCCCTTTGCTAGTTTTAGCGCTAGCTTTTATACTCTTTGCTAAGTTTTGCACATCTAGGAGTCGTAGGACTGTCGGGTATTTACATTGTAGAACAGTCTACATGTTCTATTAATATTCATTAAATTTTTTGGTTGTATTGTCCATCTCTCTTACATTTTCAGTTCTTCCTACTTGTGAGTGGCAACTGCGAACAACACTCACGCCACAGTATAAACTGTAGTCGCTGTAGACAGTGTTTACAACAAGGAGCGCTCCCGGATTACCTTACTGGTAGGTGTCCTTTTGCAGAGTTAAAGCTCATTATACAAGGTTAAAAGTCACAGATGGGGTTCAGCAAATTTTTAGGGCCCAATGTTATTTTACTACAGCGTGTTTGTATAATGGCTCTTAATTTCTAATCCATAAGTCTGTTATGAAACCTTGCTGGTCAAGTTAGTTGTTACAGATAGTCTGTGTCAGAACCGAACATACTGCAATGTTACATGTACGTATTGATTATTCTTATATTTTTGAAACAATAATGTTTGCACATTATATATGCATATTGCATATTTGTACATTTTAGAAATGATACTTATTTTGCTTCAGAATTCCACTGATCAGTTACTAGCATCTTTTTTAACATGCAAGTTTAGAAAGATATAGTTAGTGGTCTTGTAAGAAAACAAATGCTTTACAAATTTCCATATTTTTTTTTTTGAACATATTTTAGAATTTTGTTTGCAATTACCATTTTCTTTTGTCATTATTTTGGCAGGTACCGGTTGCTGTGGAAGGAGATTCCTGTTTGCGTTTGTTATTGTTAAGGTGTGTTTGTACATGTGTATGTCGTTTTCAGTACGTGTCATCTGTTCAATCATCTTCATTTTACATACCATCTCATACCATTTCACCTTCACCCTCAAAACTCAAGTTCTTGAGTTTTTGAGAAAAGCTTTCATTTGAAACTTCATCCAGAATCTCATCATAAAGTCTGTTTATTGGCAACTCACGACAATAATCCTCTAGCATTGAAGCTAGTTGGTGAGTCAAGAAGAGTTGTGGTAGACAGCAAGAGAAAGTCTGTTTATTGGGAACTCATGACAATAAGCCTCTAGCATTGAAGCTAGTTGGTGAGTCAAGAAGAGTTGTGGTAGACAGCAAGAGAAAGTCTGTTTTTTGGCAACTCACGACAAGCCTCTAGCACTCTGAAGCTAGTTGGTGAGTCAAGAAGAGTTGTGGGAAACAGCAAGAGAGAATCAGAATCAAAGAGAAAATCAGAATCAAAGAGAATCAGAATCAAAGAGAGAATCAGAATCAAAAAGAGTCAATCAGAATCAAAGAAAAACTGAATCAGAGAGAGTTAGAAGCAGAATCAGAATCAAAGAGAGGCAGAATTAGAATCAAAGAAAATCAGAATCAGAATCAAAGAAAATCAGAATCAAACATTCTATTTGTTGGCAGCTCAAGACAATAGCCCTAGCACTGAAGCTAGTTGGTGAGTCAAGCAGAACTGTGACAGGTAGATCGAAGGACATTGAAAAAACTTGAAAGACATTGAAGAAACTTGAAAGAATTTGAAAATTTTTGAAAGAACTTGAAAGAGTCAGAATCAGAATCAAAGAGAGTCAGAAAGTTGAAATAACTTGAGAGAATTTGAAAGAACTTGAAAGAATTACATGTATATACTGTACTATATAATTGAGACAACAGTATTTTAATTTTATGGTAAATGTTACAGGGGTAGACAACAATATTGCACTTTGAAGGATTATTTGATATTTGAAATATTTTGCATTGAAAGTTGTAGCAAATAATTCAGCTACAATTGACAAGAGTAATAGCTAGGAGTTGAAATTTTGAAGGAATTGCCAGAAGTGTGAGAAGCAATTCTGTGAGGCGAGGCAAGAAGTATACTCAAAATTTGAAGTGAAAATACAACAATTTGAAAAATACGATCTTGAGTCAGGAATTTTAGTTAATTGTCAATAGGGTTTTAAAAAATGTAATTGAAGAGCGCCATCATCAGACAAAAGCATTGTAGTTGCACAGTAAATGTTTAAGGAAGAGACAATAATATTGCACCTTCAATTGTTATTTAGAATTATTGGGCCGTGAATACAAAAGCGCAGTTGGTGAAAGACATACTTTTATTGCAAAGAGAGCCATTTCAAGGCAGAATCATTACAGTTTCTTTTATGCACAAGCTTGAAATAATCGTTGGTGAATACGAAGAATAATTGGTGAAATAGAAAATTTTATTGCCAAAAGCCCTATCTTAAGGGAAACGCACAAAGAAGATTGATTTTTGTGCAATAAAGACAGTACGGTGTAGCATAATTGGTAAAATACAAACCTTTATTGCAAAGAGCACAATCTCAAGATAAAGGCATAGTTTGCTCCAATTAAAAGTCAGATAATAGAAGCTGGAATTCCTGTAGGCAGATATCGTAAAAGGAAATTGGCATAGCTTTTCTATAAAGTAGGAATTTAAGTGAAGCTCATTTGAGTGATAAAACATAAATACATTGAAGTTAAGGAGAAAAGAAGTGATAAAGAAGTGATTGGTAAGTGAGTTCCCTGTAGCTGTTGGAATTGAATCCAGTGATCTTGTAAATGTGTGTGACCTTTATTAAAGGGACAAGAGAGAGAAGAGTCAAATCTGACATTTGAATATCACTGATTAGGTAAGGTGTGAAAGTAAGTTTAAAATCTGACATCTGACTTCAGAATTAATTTAAAAGTATTTTCGTGCAGCAAAAAAAGTGGAAGGGAATCTAATGTTCAGATAAAGTGTGCCTGCGGGAAAGAAAACACTGTTGGCAATACAAACATAAAGAGATCCATCTTGTTGGGGGAAAAAAAGCTACACAGAATTGCAGTGAAGTTCATGTTTAGTCTTGTATGCAACCTATCACCAAGTAAAGCATCGTATATTGAAGGTCTTGCTGTAAAAAACAAAAAGAAAAAACAGTCTCAAGTCTTCTGGTAGCAAGATCAGTGTACACAAAGATATTAAAAGCAAAGGAGTGAGTACTATAATGTATAATATAATAATGATATATTAATACTTGGTAGACAAAAAGCGGCACCTGTTGGTATAAAAAAATTAAACAACACACACATTGCACAAATATTTTTTTCGGTAGACAAAAAGCACCACCTGTTGGTAGAAACATAAGGACTGGTATCACAGCGTGGTTGGAAGTATATGTACATTGTACAGTGAAATACAGTACACATATATTAGTACAACTTTCAAGGCAGTACAATTGACCATTTTGATATCAATCACAATACTATAGTGAAGTAGACGTGATTCATATATAAGTATAGTGATTCAAGGAATGCATATTGATTGAACAGTTGATTGATATCATTTATTTGGTAATAGGTACCTGCTTTCAAAAACTCGAAGCCCTGTAGTTTGACAATGGAAGCAAGTGAATTCAAGAATGTTATTGGTGATATCCTAGATATCCTCCATAGTTGTGACTTGAGAAATCTAGAGGTCAGTGAATGTGATGCATGTTGCAATGTGATCAATGAAAATGAAAGCAGAGTACCATGTGAGGATTGTGGCAAGCAGTTTCATGTGATGCGTACAGGAACCATTTCTGAGGCTAAACTGTGTGATGCAAGGCTGATTTGGATATGCTCAGCATGTGGAAGCAATAATATTGCCCATCGCATCTTTGACAAAATTGGCATTCCCTATCATTTCAATAGATATGAGCTTCTCGAAGACCTTGGTGATGAAGATTTTGGTATTGATGTTTCACATTCATCATGCAAGAGCAACCAGAGAAAGAAACCAACCCAGAGACTGAAAAAAAGGTATGTAAAAAGAAAGGACAAACTTGAAATTCCAGAAATGACGAATGTGTGCGTGCAGAAAAGAGCAGATTGTGAGAGAAATGAATCAGATTCGACATTCAGGACAAATCTGACCAAGAGCCAATTTCAGCCATTAGAAACTGCAGTTGATGATGGTTGGACAACTGTGAAATCAAGGAAGACAAAAGTGACAACATCCCAAACAATGACTGACAATCCCAAGACCAAGACCTTTAACAAGAGCTCAGTGAGATCAGTAAATGGTGTGCCTCTCCAACCTGGTGTGACCTACATTGGCAAAGCAATGAAAGCCTACTATCTTGAAAAACAGAAAAGAGCCAAGACCAGCAAGGGCAAGAAATCAAAAGTAGAAAGAAGGCAAAAAGAACCTGGTAAACTCGTGAAGCAAAATGTGAATGCAAACTTGGACACAGAACAAAATGATAGTCTGCAGGTATATACTGAATCTGTATTGAATGTATATTCGAAGTGTGTTCAGTCACCTCATGTTATGGCAAAATACACTGAGCAAATGTATGCAAAAACACAGAGAAGTTGGGCTGATGTGGCTAAAAGCACTCCGAATATGAGTAATGAATGTTGCGTACCGAATGGTGATCAGACTACATGTGCCTCTGTCCCTTCCACAGACATTGAAAAAGAAGTTTGGAATGTGAACAGGCTCTATGGAGGTGGAAATGCAAGGCAACCAAGAAAGAAAGGTCGTTTCACGAAGATCAACAGACAAAGTGTGCTACCGGTACAAAATGCTGACTCACAGGTGCGTGATAATGGAAAGGTCAAACCTGACATTCTTGAAGGAGAACATGTAGCAAAGAATGAAAAGTTGTGTAAGAATGAAGCATTTGACCACGAGGACAGTGATTCCACAAGTAGAGACAACACAAGCTCGAATGATACATCCAAAGTGAAGTGTGACAGAATGCACAATGTGCATGAACTGAACCCATGTTACAGTGAAAGAAAAGATGTTGAAAGTGACAGACAAGCATCAGTGAAGGAATTGTTCCCTGTGAATTCTAGTACAGATGTAAGTGTTCACTCTCCATGTCACAGACCTGTTTCAGCTACACAGTGTGCTGAAGTTTGTAATGATTCAATATTCTTGCCTGAACGTGAAAAAACTACTAATCCATCTGACTGCATAGTAATGAACGATGATTCTGCAAGAAGTGCTGACCACCATAATTCATATGATGTACTGGAATCGACAGTACATGTATTAGATAATGAACCAGCTGCAACTGATTTAAAGACTAAAGAATGTGTCTGTAAGCCTGTTTCACTCTCAAGTTCTGAATGTGGTAGAAGGCAATCATATCCTATGAACAAAACAATTGCACAAGGAAATTTTAATCAAGGTGATCAACGATTTGGTTACACTGCTGGCAAACAATGTGCATGTAATTCCCTTGTGGCAGTTCTCTACACCCAAACAAAGAATGGAATCGAAATTAGACCTCGTGATCTTGATCAGATTCTGACACTTGGGAATGAGTTGTATTATTACATAAAGAAGGATTCACCACTGAATGAAGAGCTTGTAATGGTAGATGAATTACCCAAGGAACTTCTTATTCTGGATGACAACTTTCAAATAACTTATGCTGAATCAAAATATGGAGTGTTGGATGGAAATCAAAACAATTTGTCAAAGTTTGGTGCATTGTCATTGAGTCAAGCATTAGAACAAGAACTGTGCAGATATGATGCATGTCTTATGAATTTTGCTGAGAGTACATTTGCAATCATTAGACATGACAATGGTTATTATGTATTTGATTCTCATTCCAGAAGTCATGATGGATACTTGGTACAAGATGGATGCAGTGTCTTGATTAGCATTTCATCATGGCAAGGTATACAGGTACACTGTTTGAATTTGGCGAAATCAATGGCATGTGATTTACGTACTACTCAGTTTGAACTGACCGGTCTGGCATTAGAATCCAATTCTAAGAGAAATGCATTGACAACCAGTGGCTCCAAGAGATTAAACTCAGTAAATACTGCATGTAGGAATACAAATGTTCAGAATAGCAACATTTCAAAACATTGTTATCATGTTAAAGAAATTAACAGTGATAGCTGTATGACTCAGAATGAAACAAAGGAAAACAGAGTGAATGTAAATAGTGATGACTATGGAAATGAGAATGAAGTTGAATTTGTTTCAGTTGGGAAGACAACAGAAAGAAGAGATCAAAATTTCACATTTGTGCCGATTACGTACGTAGACAAGCAGTCTTTGTGCAATAAATTGAATTTCAGTTACAGTGGTGCTGCCAATGAATCAATGGAGGGTAGAAATGAAAGTTTGCATATTGGGAAACCTGTAAATATCAAGAGAGTTATGGGTGATGGCAACTGCTTTTACAGAAGTATTGCTCATGTAGTTACTGGCAGCGAGAGAAACCATTTCATGCTCCGGAAATTTAATGCGGCACATTTACTGGAAACGGGTGATTTATTTAAAAATGTAATAGACACAGTGAAATATCAGAGTGTCAGGGACTTTGTATTTCAAGAAAAATTAATGGATTTAGGAACATGGGCTGGTCACACTGATATTAGTTCAATGGCACATATGCTAGATCGTGATATATATGTGTATGATGATCGAACAGAAAATTGGCAAATACTGTCTGCAAGGAAACCTGGATACTACAACAAAGTAACAACTGAGAGAGGAATATATATTCTGTTCACTGGAGGCAATCATTTTGATGCAGTGGAAAGTGTAACTACTGTTGTGTCTAGTACTTTGGATGAGAAATTACCTGTATTTCATCTGACTTTAGATACAAGTGTAGAAAACAAGAAGGAAAGTCATGATGAATCATCTAAGATTACTAAAAACCCAACATTGAAGAAAGGCAGTGTTAGAGTGAAGAGAATGATGTCCAAACAAGTAATGGTGACACATATCCCATTACAAAACACATGTGAACAGACAGTAAATGCCAGCATTGATGCATCCGAGGTGAAACAAGTAGGAGAAATAAAACAGGTTAATCTTATGTACAGACCTGTAAATAAATCTGATAGAGAGAAGTTTTGTTGCAAATTCAGTATAAAGGCTAATGACAAATGTAGCAGTACTGATATGCAAAAAGATATGGTAGAAAACGGTGATATTACTATCCTGTCACAACCATTGACTACCTATAGAGTTACTGGTGATGGAAATTGCTTTTACAGAGCTATATCATATGTCGCATGTGGCAAGGAAGATTCACACCGTGTTGTTCGAAAAGCAATAGTTAAGCATATTTTGCAAAACAAGGAAGATTATGTAAGCCTTTTAAGATCAGGATACACGGATATTGTAAAATACATTGGAAATGAAAGAGTATTCAACAATGGCACATGGGCTACAGAATTGGAGATGATGGCCTTATCAAATTTACTAGAAACTGATATTTATGTATATGAAGATAATGGTTCAAAATGGAAATTATTTGGTGCGAGCAAACTTCAGTTTGGAATTGTTACATCACAAAGAGGTATTTACTTGCAACACACAAATGGCAATCATTACGATGTTGTAGAATCTGTATGTCCAGCGATCCAAAAATCAGCTTCATGCCAAAAGCTGTCAAGATCACAAAATATTACTGATATGGAAGCACCTGTGACGAGAAAGAGAAAACTTACAACAGAGAGGAAAGTTGCAAAACCTGTCAGTGATTGTCAAAACAATGTATTGAACAATGAAGTCATAGAGGATGACGTGGAACCTGCAGTTAAAATGAGTAGGCACACTGAAGAATCTGAAAAAGTTAAACCTACTATGCAAAGTGCAAAAAAGAAAAAACGAAGAAAGAAACGTAATCCTAATACTACCAGACAAAAAAATAGAGATCGAATGAGAGCAGCAAGAGAGAAGAAAAAGAATGAGCAAAGGCAGTTAGAAACAGAATGTTTTTCAAATGATGAGTCTTTTCCATTCCGCAAACTTAAAAAAGCAGCTGCAGAGAAAGTAAAATATCAAACAAATGTAAATTACAGGTTAGAAAAGAAAAACAAAATCAAAAAGAGACAAAAAGACAAGTACACCTTGGACCCCATTTACAGAGAAAATGTGAAGAAAGTGAAGAGCACAAGGATGAAAGCTAGATATCAAAACAATGCTCGTTTAAGAGAAAAGATCAAGAAAAGGATGAGGAAAAAGATGAAAGCCAAATATCAAAACAATGCTTCATTCAGGGAAATGCTGAAAAGAATGAGAAAAGTTATCTATGGAAGCAATGTTTTATATAGAGAGAGGCTAAAGAAAATGAGGAAAGCTAGATATCAAAACAATGCTTTATTCAGAGAAAGGCTTAAGAAACTTATGAGAAAAATTGCTAACATTAAGTACAAGACAAATTCTGTGTATAGACAGCAAGTTGCAATGAGAAATGTGAAACGAAAAAAGCAAGAGAAGATGAATATGAGAAATTGTGATCATGTTTTGAAAAAGTTTAGGGAAACTGTTTCACATGGCCCTGAATATGTATGTTGTGTATGTTTGAAATTATTATTCAAAAATCAGGTATTGAAGTGCACAAAAGCAAAATATAATGATTTGAAATGCTTAAAAGAGGAGTACTTGCATACATGCAGTGATGACTGTGATGTTGACTGTCAGATAATAAAGTCACCAAGAAATTCGTTATGGATTTGTTACACTTGCCACAGGAAATTATTAGCTGGTAATATGCCTGCTGAAGCTAGCAGAAATAACTTAGAATTACATGCTATTCCTGCGGAACTTAGAAGTCTGAATCAGTTGGAAACGCATTTGATTGCGCTAAATATTCCATTTATGAAAATTTTGAATTTGCCTAAAGGAGGACAATATGGAGTGCATGGCCCAGCAGTTTGTGTACCTTCACGCACAGATGAAACTGTGAAAATATTACCTCGACCAGAGACTGATGATCAATTTATTCGTGTAAAACTGAAGAGGAAACTGTCATATAAAGGATATTATGAATATCAATTTGTCAAGAGAAAGAATGTGCTAGCTGCATTGGAATATTTGAAGAAAAATAATAAGTGGTATTCTGATATTGCTATAGATAATGAATGGAGCTCTGATTTATCAGACAAAAATAGTCAAGCAGCTTGTGTTAAACCGTTGGATTCAAGTGAAATCAGTGATGATGACGATGATATAGAGGATGATCAAGATGGACGAGTACAAGGCATTCAGTTGGACACATGTTTACAGAAGGTCGATATGAGGCAAGAAGTGCTTGATCAGTTTTTCGATGATATTATATGTTGTGCACCTTGTGAAAAGAACAGTCCTGTATCGTTGTTAATGGATAAAAGTAATGAGGCAAAATGTTTTCCTGCTCTCTTTCCAACAGGTCAGCCAACATTTCATGATACCAGGTACACTGAAATAACACTTGGTCGTTATTTGCATAATCGCCTGATGCACGTAGACAACAGATTTGCAAAAAATACAGAATATATCTTTTATGCTCAGTGTATTTATGAACTTCAACAAATTCTTTCTAATGTTTCTATAGCTCTCAGAAAAAGTTCAGAGAAAATAGATAATCCCACATCGATCCAATGTTCAGATCTAAAAGATGCAAGAAAACTTAATGAGATACTGGATTCGAATAAAGGATACAAATTTCTGAAACAAATACGAGGAACACCTCCATACTGGCAATCTACACAGAAAGATGTTTTAGCAATGGTTAGACAACTTGGAAAGCCTACATGGTTTGCATCGTTTTCCTCAGCTGAGATGAGATGGCCTGAAGTTATTAATACATTGCTAAATCAACAAGGTGATAGAAGAAAAGCAAATGATCTAGATTGGACAGATAAGTGTAATTTATTAAGATCAAATCCAGTGACAGTAGCTCGTATATTTGACAAACGCTTTCATGCATTTTTGAACAAAGTGATTCTTTCTCCGGCAGAACCTATTGGCAAAATAATTGACTACTTCTACAGAATTGAATTTCAACAGAGGGGATCTCCACACACACATTGTTTATTCTGGGTTGAAAACGCACCTAAGCTGGGCGTCGACAAAGCTAAAAATGTCATAGACTTTGTTGATAAGTACATTTCGTGCAACATTCCATGTGAGGATGATGATGAGGAACTGTATGAAATAGTGAAGAATGTTCAGCTTCACTCAAAGAAACATTCAAAATCATGCAAGAAAAAGGGAACTACCTGCAGATTCAATTTTCCAAGACCACCTTCTGAGAAAACATTTGTTGTGAAATCTAAAGATAATCCAGAAATTACAGATGAAGCTCAAGATGTTTTGTCTACAGTAAAGAATTCATCATGTATGGAACGGACATATGATAATGCTAGACAGCTTTTTGAAGCTCTTGGAATATGTCAAAAGGAATTTGAAGATGCCTATAATGCTGTTGCTACAAAAGAAGATATAGTCTTGAGAAGAGATCCAAAAGATATATGGGTGAATCAATACAATCCATTCTTACTCAGAGCTTGGAATGCCAATATGGATTTGCAGTATATAACAAATGAGTATGCCTGTATTGTTTATGTTGTGTCATACATGTCAAAAGCAGAAAGAGAGATGGGTTTGCTCTTGAAAAATGCAGAAAGTGAAATGAAAGAGGGCAATGAAGATGCTCGCAAAAGTATGAAAGAAATAGGACATGTGTATATGCAAAACCGTGAAGTTTCAGCGCAAGAAAGTGTGTATCGTGTTTGTAGCTTGAGACTGAAAGAGTGCTCAAGAAAAGTAGAGTTTATACCTGTTGGACCAAACCCTGTGAGAATGAGTTTACCATTGAGTGTTATTCAAAGCAGACGAGACGATGATGATAGGAGTCCATGGATGCCAAACAGAATTGATAAATATAAAGCCCGACCTGATGGTTTTGAATTTGAAAATATGTGTTTAGCCACATTTTGTTCAAAGTATAGACTACTCAGTGAATCTGATATAAAGGGTAAGAAACAGAAACAGAAAGTGTTCAAATTGCGAGATCAGCTAGGCTATGTACAAAAACGATCAAGAACCAATGATGCTGTAGTAAGATATCCTCGTTTTTCACCGACCATAACCCCAGAAAAATATTATCAGAGTATACTGCAGTTATATTTGCCATTCCGCACTGATAAACAGTTAAAACCAAATCAGTTTTTGACGTATGAGGAATTTTACCAAACTGGATCTGTACAAATGTTTAATAACCTGGAAAGCGTTAAAAGTATTGTCAATGAAAATCTCAGGCAGTTTGAAAAAAATGCTGATATAATTGATCAAGCACAAGAATATCTTGAGAAATTTGGTCCACAAGAAGATGCATGGGGATTACTCTGTCCAGAAACAGAAATTGAAAGACAGGAAACAGCTAAGATCCATGAAGAAGTTGAAGATGCTGACAATGAATTTAGAATCCCAGATCTTGAGTCCAAATCTCAGGAGAAAGAGTCATATGGCATAGAATTTCGATCATGTAGCATTTCTAGAGAAGACAGTAATGTCTTATTAAGAACTTTAAATAGCAAACAGCAAAACGTGTTCTACAAAATAAGACAATGGTGTCTTGACAAAGTTAATGGAAAAGAACCTACGCCATTTCAGATATTTGTGACAGGTGGTGCTGGAACAGGAAAAAGTCATCTAGTGAAATGCATATGTAATGAAGGGACAAGAATTTTTGGTAGAATGATGCATAACCCAGATGATATTTCAGTTCTGAAAGTAGCTCCAACTGGAATTGCAGCTTATAACATTGAGGGTAGTACTATTCATAACGCTCTGTCCATACCCATTTCTGCTGCACTACCTTACCAACCCCTTGGAGAAGAAAAGATAAGTCATCTACGTAATCAGCTGGGTCAACTGCAGATACTAATAATTGATGAAATATCCATGGTTGATCAGAAGCTGTTGTGGTATATACATGGACGTTTAAGGCAAATAAAGCAGACACGTGATGATGCTCCATTTGGAAAGGTTTCAGTTATCGCAGTTGGAGATTTTTATCAGTTACCCCCAGTAAAAGGTACTCCTTTGTATAAAGATACACTGCAAAGTTCTTTATGGACAGACAATTTCTCTATAATTGATTTGGAGGAAATAATGAGACAAAAGGATGATGCAGAGTTTGCTGTTCTTTTGAACAAATTAAGGATTAAAGGAAAGCAAGATGAATTATCTAGTGATGATATAGCAGTTCTTCAATCACGCCAAACTGGAGAACAATGTGAGGATGCATTGCATATATATTCTTCAAACAAACAAGTAAATGACTGGAATAAAATAATGCTTCACAAGAAATGCACAAATATCATATGTATTAATGCAGAAGATTCTTTACTTAGTGATGAGGGTAAAAACAAAAGATGTGACAAGCCACAGAAGTGTACTAAAGCTTCCTTGCTTCCGTATCTTTGGATTGCTCAACACTCTAGAGTGATGCTTATCAAAAATGTGAATGTGACCAAAGGTTTATCAAATGGCTGTATTGGCACTGTAACTGACATAGTAAGAGTAAATGAAAATGCAAGACCTACAAGTGTGCTGGTGAAATTTGACAATGAAAAGGTAGGAACTCAGCCAATAGAAATGCAACAGGAATCAATCGGAAGAAAATATACTCGGAAACAATTTCCTTTGAAATTAGCATACGCATGCACAATACATAAAGTACAAGGCATGACAGTGGAAAAAGCTGTTGTTTCTCTGAAAAACATATTTTTGCCTGGGCAAGCATATGTAGCTTTGAGCCGTGTTACATCATTACGTGGACTAATGATTGAAGATTTTGATCCAAAAGTTATGTATTGCAATCCAGCTGTTAAAGAAAGTTTAGAGAACATGCCAACATTTGTTGATGAAACGAACATTGACAATGATGTCTCCATTGCAACTATGAGTATAATATTACATAATATTCAAGGTCTTAAAGCACATTTCAAAGATATCCAATCAAATATCCTATTAAAAAATTCTGATATTATTTGTTTAACTGAAACTTGGCTTAATGATGACATTTTTGATGTGAATTTAGATCAGTTTAGAATGTACAATCAGCCTCGGTCAAAGTGTTATTCTGATGAAAATCCCCTATTTTGTGCACTGAAAAATCAAGCACATGGTGGAGTTGCAGTGTACAGTAAAATCAAATCTATAAGTAGGCTGAATTTAGATGTCAATAATTTAGAATATATTACATTTGCAGTAACATGTCCTATGTCATGTCTTATTTCAGTGATATATAGACCTCCTAGGTATGACAAAAAACAATTTTGTAAGAAACTAAGGAGATTACTTATAGAATTGCAGCAAAGAAGCAGAAAATGCATAGTAATTGGTGACTTCAATGAAAATCTCAGACAAGGTTCAAGTGATTCATGTGTGCATAAATTGATGTGTTCTTATGGATATCAACAACATGTACTTGATGCTACGACAGAAGGTGATACATTGATTGATCATGTATATAGCACAGGTATCGATACACTTCATGCTGAAGTTATTCCCCTTTACTACAGTTACCATGAAGCTATTAGAATCCAGTTTTGATGAGTGTTATCGTGAGTTTATGCAAAGTAATGTGGTATATTCTCAAATCAATTAACATTTATTTACATTTGTCACATTTCCTTTTATAATACAGAATTAGGGAAACAGACCAGTGTGATTACAAATGTAGGAGAGAGTATACAACAATAGAAATAGACTCAGTAGTAGTGATACGTTATAGTTAATACCGAAGTGATTGAAGTTTTAAAAAAGAATGCAATGAGCAAAACTTGCAAAGCATGGAGAGAATGACTGAAAAGATCATGCTTTTGAATGTGAAACAAGACTTCAACAAAAGTGGAATTATTACTGAAAAAAAGTGACCTTACAAGACTAAATGTGTCAAGACGACTGTAATATTAAGACGTATGAGTAGACAAAATATATGACAAAAGTAATGATCTTTGACTGTTTGCTGAAAGAGATATTGTCATCCATGACAATGAGAAACGAAAAGATGAGAAATCTATCATTCACAAATTGCTTTCCTAGTGAGAGGCTAATCCCAGCTGTAAGTGTATCTTAGCAATAGTGCTATTAAAGATATTAAGTGGCTGTTGATGTAGATACAAGATGAGATTGACCAAGTTTGTTTCAAAGTAGTTGCTAATGACAGTTTCATTAAAGCTCAGAAATGTGATCATTGCAGCATACAATCAATACTATGTAGAACAGAATGAAAATGAGATAGAACAGATATAGAATTGAAGTAAAACAAAAAACAGACAAATAGACATAGAACAGCAATATAACATAGCCTAGAAGATTATTGTGTTTACTATGGGAACCATAATTGGCAAACTGAACATTAAAGGAAAGGTACTACATATTAGTGCAGAAACTTGAATGCTAAGGAAAAGTTTTTTTGTTAGGGTGATAAGTGTCAAGAGCAGTGGCAAATCCAGGCAGAGGGGCACCAGGCTCCTGGTCTGCCTCTGATGAGAAGGAGAAAATCAAGGGAAAGCAGGTAATGAAAATGTTTAAATGACCCTGAACAAAGTAAGAGTTGAGTGTCTATGTAAGTTTCAAGTTTACATTCATATGTTGTAATTCTGATCAATAAATATTTCATATTAAAACATAGAGTGAGAACTATGACTCATGATGTTTTAGCACAAGATTTGACTCAGACATGTATGTGGTGTATACCACAAGTTTTGAATCATTTCACACAAATCATTTTAACTCGTGCTCAAACTCCTGTTTCCTCAAAAGTTTGTATTGATTGATTGTTATCATTTATCAGATTGATTGCTATCATTTATTAGCAAACAAGTGGCAAAATAACACATTAGTCATGGATTATATCCATATGATCAATATCCAATGGCTTTCCTTTTGCCTGTTGAAGGTTGATGTGGCCTGTGTCTGTGCCTGACATGTCCATCCTTTCATCCAAGTGTTTCAGAGGTAAGATTTTTTCTGTTCTTAAATTTTCTCCTTTTCATTACACTCAACCCAAGGCTCAAGTGAGCTATTGTGACCACTCTTCATCTGACATTTGTTGTGCGTTGTCCATCGTGTGTCATGCATAGACTTTTTACATTCCCATCTTCTTGAAAATTCCATGACTAATTTTTTTTTCCACTGAACTTGGCTGAAACCATGTTGTCATGCATGTACTTTTTACATTCCCATTCCCTTGAAAATTCCATGACTAATTTCCACTGAACTTGGCTGAAACCATGCTTTAAACCATAGAGAATTTATGTGGATTGCCAAGTGTTATATGGCCTAATATGTAACAAAATACTGTAAAACATGACGTATTTGCAGCACAAAATTTTCGCAAATTTGGGGCCAATGACCTTTTTTGTGGCATCAAATTTCCCTTAACTGCCAGTGGAGTGCCCTCACCCTTGTCTACGCTTCAGCTGAATACTTATCTTTGTCTGGCGGCATAGCTGCCATACTAAAGAAAAAGATGTCCAACTCAACTCTACTCTTTTCACCATCACAGGCTGCCTGAAATCAACCCCCATCCACCAGCTCCCTGTGGTAGTAGGCATTCCACTCCGTCACCATGGACGAGAAGCCGCTACAAGACAGGGAGCATTGAAGGCTGCTACAGAAGAATACCACCTTTTCCATAGCAAGACTCTTGAAAAGCAGGAAACCTTTTGTTAAGACTGCACAAGCCCTCTCAGAGAACAGGAACCTCAGTCGGAAGGCTTGGCTCAGCAGCAAATGGAAAGAACAACAGCCTGCAGGCAGACTCACTAACATGCTGCCACAGACATCCCATCCCCCTGGCTGCGACATCCCCACAAAAGGACTGGTGTCGCCTTAATTGTCTTTACGCTGGAGTCGTGCACTTCAAAGCATGCCTGCACCAGTGGAAACTTTCAGAGACAAACAGATGTGACTGCAGAGAAACACACACAGTATATCATTTGGTAAAGGACTGCACTATCCATTGCGTGCTGGGAGAATGGATTGCCCTCCGTAGTCTCGACCCTGCTGCCAGGTCCTGCTGACAGACCCAGTCTTCACCGCATAGGATTGAACTTCACAGATCAGACAGACCACAAACAAGAAGAACAACAAGAAGCTAATACTAAATGAGCAACTTCATAGTGTCTTGAAATTTCCTGCCTTTTCACTCTCTAGTATTTGTAAGAGCTGTCAACAGTATTCATCATAAATGAAAAAGCGAAAGTTGATAAACCTTTAATATGTATTGTAGAATTATTTATGCAATTTGAAATACCGGTACCTGAATGATCATTTATCACATTTTAATGTATCTTTGAACATATCATGTATAGTACTGCAGTTAGCAGAAAAATTTCAAAGAATTGTGGGAAAACAAATGTGGAATTCAGTCTACAGGTATAGACTACACTTCTGTGGAGACTTCTAAGACTTTTACACCCTCACATACACAAAATGTAAGAGGTGATACACTATATAGGAATCAGCTGTTGCAAATCATGCATCATGAACTCCTACAGTCTTGAAGTAATTTAGATGAAACTCAAGGTACGTGATGACATTGAGGTCTTACTGTGCAAGACATGTTCTTTGTGTTTGTTGAGGAAAGTGTTGTCATGTTAACTACAATTTTCTGAAAACTTTGTGAAGTGAACGTCTCTTACGGTAGGGCTATGTATTAGCAATTTATTTCATATCTGGTGTGGATAATGATGTATCGGTGTAGTTATGAAGCACACCCTATGTATTTGTGCTCAAGAAAGCATTACCATGGTGACTACATATTTTCTTGAAAATCTTGTGGAGTGAAATACTTTCACAATTTTGAAGCCATTGAAATAAAATTTGGTGGACTTTATGGCATTGAAGTATAGATGTATTCCAGATCTGATTTTTGTATTTGCCAGGTAAGCACTTGCCAGATGAACCACAATTTCATCAAACATTGTAGATTTGGTTTATGTTATGATCTAAGGTGTAGTTATCCAAGACACTTTTTTTTTGTTTTTATCCAACAAGGTGTAGCCAGGGTAACTACACATCCTCTATGTAGAGGACAATTTTGACACTATTGAATTCAAATTTTGTGTACGTTATTGCATTGAAGTATAGATATGAGACCTGGTATTGTGTCTAACAGATGAAGTGCTGCCATGATAAACTTGGTTTTGTCAAAACCTCATGAATTGTATTATCTCCACAGCATTCAAGCAGTTCATGTTAAATTTAGCACATGTATGTAGGATCTATAGGAATAAAGAAGACACCCTTGTTTTATTTTCAGGTAAAAGCATGGTAACACACATTTTTTTTTTTCCTATCAAACTAAAACATTTAAGTTATTAAGGTCAGATTGGGTGTGTATAAAAATCTGTAGGTGTTTTTTTTTTTTTTTTTTTCATAGGAGCCTGAGGTTTTGGAGCAGGGTATTTTTCACCTTCAGTGATAGTTCTAGTTAGATAAAGGGCCATGTCATATTTGACTGATAACAAACATTGCCATTATGTTTAAGATAGCTGCTATGTAATTATATTGAGAATTATTTGGTAGTGGAAATTAAATCAATTTAAGTGGTTGGAATATTTTCTTTTGTATAATGGCTTATACATTAGTAATTATAGTGCCCACACGATATCTGTTATTTGCCCTTGCTAAAGATGGCGACCATTTTGAAAGTGGCTGCAATCGCTTGTTTGAAATTTTGAAGTTTGAAATAAGCACAGTGCCTATCATTTTGGAGATGGCTGCCATTGCTAGTTGAATTTTTTTGCTGTTACAGGTCAAACCAATTTCGGAAGCGACAATATTTTTCTTTTGTATTATAAATCGTAGGTTATCCATTTTGCTGTCCACATATTGAGCTGACATATGATCTGTGACAAAAATGGTGACCATTTTTCAAGGTAGGCGCCATTGCTTATTTAAAGTTCTTTGATATTAAAGGCATAATTTACCATTTGCAGGTGAAACAAAAACCCAGCATTAGTGCTTTAAAATAGTTCTAACATGTGAGTTAGGGATAGAAACAACCACTGTAAAAATTTGAATCTGTATTATTGATGTTAAGTATTGTTAAATACACAAAATGTGAACAATAGTTGTAATGAAAATGTTTCCAGACTAAACCGTCTACAGTTATGGTTTATTAAGAAAAATGCTGATATCTCCTTATATTTTTGGCTTTATTGCAAAAATTTTAATTGGTAGGATGTTTTGTGATGCAACAGACCTACACATATGCATCAAATGTGATATCTTGAAATTTTTTTAAATCACTGCTTCCAAACGTAAACTTGACCTTTAAATATCAAATCAATTCTAAGATGAGAATGCTAACACTTTTTGAATAAGCCATTTTACTCTCCATTTGTAAGATGAAATGGTGAATAATTGAATTAAAAGTATTTTAGCAAAGCAAATTCCTTAGCTATGATATGCCAATCAATGGACATAATGAAGATTCTAGTTGATGTTCTAAACCTTGACACATGCAAGACATGATTTTATGGATAAGTTTGTGAATCAGAAGTGTCTTTAACAGACCATATCAAGCAAAACAATGTCCATCTCTTTAGCGATTTGTAGTTAGATAGAAGTCTATGAAAAGAGTGCTAGAGATTTTATCTCTGATGAATCACTGTTTGCTCTTTATGTGGCATATACAATGTATTGCATCCCAGACATTGACATCAACAAAGATCTCATCACCCCACAAGGTAGCAGCATTCTTTCCTCCAATTGCCAGGACATGTCAGGTGTGGCGCCATGCACACGAGATCAAGAAAAGGCTGAAACTGGTATTATTGTGCACCTATAAGATGCAATGAAATAGGGGTTTAGCAAAATGCCAATATACGAAGTAGATTCAAATGTTGTACCCTTGCAAGGCATCAGCCAATCACCTGAACATCTGTGAACAGTGGATAGCCTTTAAAGGTGGGAAGAGATTCAAGTTCATTGCTTATCATGAGATTGCAAAAGTTTTTAGTTCAGGCTGATGTGTTGTCTACCTGATGTTCCAACCTTTAACTGGCTGTGACATGGTGTCCTTAGGTTTATTTTTTTTCTTAGTGCTATGAAAAGTGGCCCAAGTAACATGATATGCAGAAGTACTGGTGGCCATATTCGAAAAGATGGTCATGATTGTCACAGTCAAATTTGAGATGTTTAGTAAACATTAACATTACTGATATTATGATTTAAAATACATGTACTACAGGAAAACATATACATCTCTAGAATTTATGTAAACTTTACATCAAACAACCTGCACATAAACAGGTGTGGCAATTTTTATTACAGGCGAAATTGGCCTAGCTCTCTAATACCTTAGAAATAAGCTAATATTTTCATGTAATGAATAAGCCATGTTCTCTTGTATAGATATTCTCAAATTATAAGATCACAGACACTTTAGCTAGATAATGTTTTCATGAATTGATGCTGATACTATAGGGAGTGCACTATTACCCTAGAGCATGGTGATGTTTGTGCATGCATGTTCTTAAATTTGTGGTTGTACTGTTCATTAAGAAAGGTCAAACCAGTAGAAAAATAGGTTACTGTGCAGCCCTGTCGGTATAATAATCATTATACATTGATGTTGTGTTTCTATATGATGATGTGCTTCATCATTGATGCAGGTATTGTTCTTTGCAGTGGAAAATATTAAATATAAATCTGCTACATGTGTTTTTGTAATGTGATACAAGGACTGGTGATGTAGATGTTACTGCCAACAGACATGCTGCAGAACAAAGAATTATGTCTCTAAAGGATAATGAGTGATGAACTGTTTGTGACATTAGTAGATGTGTAGAAATTAAAATGGTTTGTCTATATGGAGGATTTTAGTGAAGATTCTCATATTGCTAAATTACACATACTATCACATGTATTTACAGGCAAATATTTGCTAGGTTAACATGCAACATGCAATTACATTATCATGTGTATAGAATTTGTATTGTTTGGTTTTTGTTTTTGTTTTTTTGCCTGGGCATGACCTACCTTTTTGGATGTGGAAATTCTGAGAATCACACTAAGGGTATGCACAGTTCTTTGAAATATTTCAGGATCATAAAGGCATACATAAAACAGGATAATGCATGTTAATTTCCTGTTTTTATCATTGTGAGTTGAATAACAGGAAAGGGTTGGTTTGCTGTAAGAGTTGTACTTATCTGTAGTTAAATACATATATAATAGAGGTGCTTTGTATTCTGAGACCTGAATCAAGCAAAGAAAAGTTTGAATAGCCATAACAGATACATATGTATATCATGTTTTATATAAGATAAGGAGTTGTTATTAAGGTTACAATGTCTTGTAAAATGAATGAAGGATACCAAGAATATGGTGGATATTGACCACCCTCACCAAGCCTCAGAGACACTTAAGTCAGTTAATTTAATGTGGCCACAAGTGTGAGTTTGACACAATGACCAGACGGCAAACATCCTTTCCAGACAGTACACGTTAGCATCTCGACCCAAAGCTCGTCAATGGCAGTGCCCACTGCAGTTCATGATCGCGATGGAGGCCTGTGCTCCTTGGAAAGTGACGTGGCCAATTTATTTCACCAAGGCGACCTGGGACTCTACTCGGATTGTCGCGATGATTCATACCTTGTACACCTATTTGCAATTGCTGCACCTTCACTATTATGTCCCCTCAAGATTAAAACCTTTGTTTGAGCAGATGCAGGTGATGCTGTTATATTCTCAATAAGAATAGTATAATCAACTCACTGTTTGATCAATAATTCTGTTAATAGCACACCATAATTATCACCTGCGTGTGATACATAATGTACACAACAATAAAACGTGCATATTAATAATTAAATATAATATTCAGTTGTCAAAGACTGTTATTAGAAAATCAAGTGGAGTAATATATAGATCAGGAAGTTAGGATATGGCTGTATAGCATGATGAGAGTGTGTTTGGTGCGCAATCCAGTTTCATAACAATAATAACATCTCATCGCTATACATGTACAGGCATTTTGCTTTGTTTGGTCACACCAAATGAGAAGGAGTAAGAAGCAGTCTCTTATCATACATGAGGTTCTGTTTACAGTGAGAAGAATGCATTCTGACATTGATATGCTGCACACGACAGCTCTCACTTTACCAATGTTAACACTTGATCATGAGGTGAAGAACAATGGAAAAAACAACTAGTATAAATATTAAGGGTTTTATACTTGTGAGTAAAGCTGTTATGTTTATCAAGCAGTTTGTGTTTGTGCGTGTGTGTGTGTGTGTTCTTTGTACCATCCATAGCTAGACATGGTTCATGATTTTAATTAAGACCAAATTACAAAAGTGAACTTGCTTATAATGAAATATAATGGGGGAAAAAATCTCTGAATTAAGTTGTTACTAATCATGTTAAAGGGCTCACCTATTGAAAGTCCCCTAGACATGAATGTGAGAATTTATTATCACTCGGCCTGTTATTAACCAGATAAGAAAATATCTTTATTAGTATTACATTTTAGGAATGGAGAAGACAGGGTGAGAGAGAGAGAAATAGGGAAAAAGGGTGAGAGATAATAAAAGACATTTTTTTTCCTAATGATTGATGGTTTATAACCATGATTTTTTTAGTCTACTTATCTTACATTCCATTACAACACACATGATTAGAGGGGGAAGATTCCATGTAGGCCTACACAGTCAATAAGGCAATGGCATTTAACTGTATGAAGTGCTATCTCCTCACATATTTCCATTTCAGGCAGAAGAATTGTAACAATTCTAAAATGGAAAAGGCATACTATGGTAACATATTAGAGACGAATTGAAAATATTGTACCTGCAAACTTCATTTTCTTTCATAACAAAATGGCATCTAAGGAAAGAGCCATTATCTTATCAAATGATCCTTTTGACAAGATGTAAATTTGTGCAAAATATGGAGGCAATATGTTATGTATTAACCAAAATACAAGACGGAAGCCGTTCAAATGATCTTTCACCCTACTTTAGCAGCGAAGAATATGGGAAAGATAGGACAGGTATTCACCACGATACAGGATGAAACATTTATGACCTTTGAACCTACATTGCATACCCAAGATGTGGTCCGATCAAGTAAGTGTAATTTTATGAAATGTACGTGACATGAACTAAACATGTACAAAACATTGGGTGATAGGGGCTGTTTTCTTGAGTTATTGAAAAGAAAGTTGCAGAAAGAAATAAATATCTCAATACATCGAAGATAAGCTTTGATTTCAACCAAACTTTTTGACATGATTCCGACATTGTATAAAACAACGAAGGCACAAATACGATAGCCTAAGTCTCAGCTACAACATATTAAATCTGAGACAAATTCAACGAAGGATAAGTGAGCTAGTGCTCGATAAAGGAAACCATGTCAATTTTCACATGTAGAAATTTTCCCTCTCATAGAGATAACAAGTCATAACGAAGATAGAGAAAGAGGTACATATGACCTTTGACCACACTTTGCACTGACAAAATGGCATATGAGCAAAAAGTGGTTATTTTGTGAACTGATCCTTGTAACATGGTCTTTGCGTGTGCAAAATATGGGAAAAATAGGACATGTATTCACCAAGATACAGGATGAAACATTTATGACCTTTGACCCTAATTTACATACCCAAGATGGTGTCCGATCAAGTAGTTGTTATTTTATGAAATAATGTATGTGACATTAACTATAAATATATACTAAAAATAAAGGTGATAGGGTATGTTTTTCTTGAGTTATTGCAAAGGAAATTGCAGAAGGAAAGAAATATCTCAATACATCGGAGATAAGCTTATTTCAACCACGTTTTTTTTTTACATGATCCCGTCTTCGTATGAAAAACAAAGGGCACACTAGCGATAGCGCAAAGTCTCAGCTACAACATATTAATATCTGGGAGGAATTCACCGAAGGATAACTGAGCTAGTGCTCGATAAAGACAATCATGTCAATTTTCACATCTAAAAAAATTCCCTCCCATAGAGATAACACGTCATAACGAAGATAAAGAAAGAAGTGGCCGACCCCTACATATGACCTTTGACCCCGATTTGCACAGACAAGATGACATCTGAGCAAAAAGTGGTTATTTTGTGAACTGATCCTTGTAACATGGTCTTTGCGTGTGCAAAATATGGGAAAAATAGGACATGTATTCACCAAGATACAGGATGAAACATTTACGACCTTTGACCCTAATTTACATACCCAAGATGGTGTCCGATCAAGTAGTTGTTATTTTATGAAATAATGTACGTGGCATGAACTAAACATGTGCTAAGTATGGGGGTGATAGTCATTGTTGTTGTTGTTCTATTGCACAGAAAGTAGTAGAAAGAAAGAAAAATAAAAAAAAATATGTTATTTTATAGAAATTTGAAGAAGAAACATAAAAAAATCAGAGAAAGATAAAGTTAGGAAGGGAGATTAAGACTAACTAAAAAAAAAAAGAAGAAAAAAGTGTTTAAAAAAAATAACTATTGGCAGGGGCGAGCCTCGAACCAGGGACCTTAGGATTACGAGTCGGATGCGCTATGCAATCACCTATTTCATGCTCCATAGGCCCTGTGTATTAAGCAAAATGACGCTGCATCGAAGCCACGTGCCATTTTCAACCAAGTTTTTTGACGAGATGCCGACGTCGTATGAAAAAATGGAGGGCACACTTACTATAGCCCAAAGTCTCAGCTATAACATACTAAAATCTGGTAAAAATTCACCGAAGCATAAAAGAGCTAAAGCTCGAAAAAGATAGGCATGTCAATTTTCACTGCCAGGAAAACAGCTCTCCCATAGAGATAACACGTAAACTGGTCAAATCTTACAAGGATACTTTCAATCCATTTTTACGAGGCGATGACGTCATCCAATCAAAATGTTGTTTATAGATTAATGAAAGAAAATTTCATAAGCTACAACATACTGAAATCTGAATGAAAATTGCTCAAGGATAAGTGAGATACGCTCGAGTGAACTTGAAATTCGATGACGTCATTTTGAAAATTTACTTTTTTTATTTTATTAAGAAATTTGATATCTTTTAATCATTTTTCCAGCATCGCCAACCCATAAAATGACATGTATAACTCATCAGCTTTCAGAATATGTAAAGAAAATGAGGGGTCACCGTCCATCCTGGCGAGTAAAATCGCATTTAAAATTGGCAGTTTTTTGGCATAGTTGCACTGTATATCGCCATTGACGCGCGCGCGGAATTTCAACTTTGTCGGGCCCGTATGACGTCATATTGTGTCGGATTGACTTGAAACTTGGTAGAAATATTCCTTGACTTTTCAGACATCCGATAAGCGTAAAAAAACGGGAAATTTCTATTGCATATGAGCTGTACGTGCGTATATGTGCGCGCGCGTACGCGTCCGTCCAATTTTTTCAATTTTTCAAAAAATGCTCCAAATGGTCTGAAACGTATGCAAAAAAATTTTGAGCTCGATTTGAATATACAAATATTTCAACGCGCACGTACGCGCACGTCTTAAGAGAAAATATGAATTTTGAGAATATGAGTAGAATAGGCATAACTTGAAATATATGTGACGTAAATTTCATTGAAAAATTCCATTCCATTGATGAGATATGATTGAGAATGTGTTTTCATATAATGACGTCATAGTGACGTCACGGTCGACTGATCACAATGATTCTACTTGATCTGTCGTCTTTGGGACACGAGACATATATGGTATAAGTTTGACATTGATAGGAAGAGCACTTTCTGAGCTAATCGAAACACAACTTTTGTCCAGAAAGAAAGAAAGAAGAAGAAAGAATCCGTACAGATACAGAAGGTGATCCGAGAGGATACTCGGATCACCTAATAACAAAGGGTAGAAATGTGTAAAACCTTTGGCTCTTTCTCAAAGAATTCTGAATACAATGTAACATGTGTACATACATATCCTGTACATGTGATGTACAAGTAAGCATACCAGACGCAGTTCATTGGCATACTGAAAGTGCAAGATCACACTTGTAGGAATTTCCCACAGGTTCTTAAAGAGGGGAACTACTGGACACAGGGCAGTGCTAAACAAACAACACTTGTGGAAAGGGAATAAATGCACAACCTTTGACCTACATATTGAGCTACACTAATGCAGAAACTTGTCATACGGCAAATCATACAGCATCACTTTTTAGACTATTTTCTGATATGAGAGGACCGTGCAATCTACAGTCCAAGGTCAACAACAGAAGATACTGTGCATACAATGTATGTACCCTGTACACTATCAAGAAATTTCTAAAGCGCATATTTCCCAACAGTGCTAGGCATCTGGGTCTGTTATGAGACTACCACTGACAGTATGCCAGGGTTTTCACAATCCTCATGATGAATTACTAAGGCCTTTTCAGCTTCAAGGGACAAGCCTTTAAATGATCACGCTTTCACCCCACTACAATAAAGTACAGGTGGCTCTCGTAATGTGTGCGTATGCCGAGTATGGAGTTATATTCTCTCAAATCTATTGGTGTACAGCATTATACATTTTGTATGTTCTATTCCAATCTAATGCAAATTAAATTAGTTTGATCTTTTCCATTGCTGATAGGGTGGTGACATTTCCTTTACAGTGGAAAGAAACAAAAGCCAAGTACATTGTAATGACTTAAATGAAAAGCCTTCTTAAGGTTTGATAGTGTGACAGGTCAACATACAATGTATACTGGTATAAATCTTGCATTATTTCTGAACATAAACTGTCAAATTTTCAGTACCTGTACATCTCCTGCAACAGGAAACATTTTGATTACAGCTGATATAATAAAGCACCTTCATCATCTTTCATACAATGTAATTCTTAATCACAGCAATAATCCTTGTCAAAAAAGAAGCAATGAAACAGAATGAAATCCAGAGATAGCTTTTGAGCTCATGACCACACTTTCAATAGGCTATGTATCATACATTGGATTCATGTGACTTTCTATTGCATGCAATTACTTCTGGGACAGAAAACAGTTACGGACATTTTTGTCTTTGTACTGTATATCAAAACACTTTCATACTTCCTATTCAATGATAAACTTTAGGAGTTATAGAATGTTGACAGACAGTTGTACACAACTGCACATACAATCATACATTGAATACAGGGTGTGAATTTGCCATGCAAAATTATTCATATGACAGTTTCTCGCTCCGGTTGATGCGATCGTACAGTACAATTGTACATCATACCATACTTCTGATATGTTACATGAGTAGGCCTATATCGCTTTGTTTATTGTACAATGTTCATTGCAAGTTGTACAATGTGTTCGCCAAACAATCCTTATTAACTGGATCTCCTTCTACAAGATCTACAAAATAAGTCTGTCCTCTTATTTTTTAAAATCACATTATGTACAGTAGAAGCCATGTGAGTTGTCTCTTAGGGTGCGTTTATCAACTCTTTTTCTCGGCAGAAACAGGTTTTCCAAATTATGGCTTTCAGGGAATTTTTATGAGATGATAAATGCAAAGCTGTTTTGAAAGCCTTTTCGGAAAGCCTTTTCGAAAGCCGCAAATTTGTGCTTTCCGAAACAGGTTTCCTAAACAGGTTTCCAGAAACCTGTTTTTAGAAGCGGGATAAACGCAAAGCTGTTTTAAAACGGCTTTGTACTGCAGTTACGAACCATGCACGCCTTATATGACCTCTTCTCCTCGGGTTGAATTGCGCGATGCAGCTGTGCAGTGACAGGCCAGTTATCGTGTTCGTGAAGAGTTGATAAACGCAACTATTTTGGAAGCCGTTTCTAAAGGGCTTTGGAAACGGCTTTCGAAAGGGCTTTGGAAACGGCTTTTGAAAACCGTTTAAACAGGGGAAAGGTGATAAACGCAGCCTTAGTGACATACAGTTCAGTCACCAAATTCACTGAAGGCAGACATTTTTTTCCCCATTTTTTTTTTCCTTTGTCTCTAACCTGTTCTGGACCCAAACTCATTACACAAATTTACTGGTTTAGCTTTGTTTGCAAGATTATCATGGGACTGAAGGGGAAAAAAATGTATCACATTCAAAAAGTTCAAGCATGAAGGGGATGTATAATGAAGGACAAAGTTAAAGCACTGAAGAGGCCTAATGAAGGACACCTCTCAGGTAATACTTGGGGTTTGTTGGCTAATTATTATCAATATCCTCTGCTTCATCACACTGCATCCACTCCCTAAAGAGCAAAATCTGTCTGATCTCACAAGTCATAATGTACAGGAATGCCACATCTTAAAGATGAAGGCTGTGGAGACAGCTAACCCCTCCCTGGAGACACAACAGGAACAGACAGGTCTCCAATCGTGCTAGGGATTTGGGTAGACTCCTTCCCGTCAGTGCATTGCATGTGACTCTCCTATCAGAAATCAAATTTGCTTTGCCGATGAGTCAACACATCTATACTGCAGTGTGAAGCAAACTTCGTGCTTGGAGTTTGTTCAGCAAAAAATGGGGCTGGCTTTAAAGGCATAATTTACCTTTTGCAGAAAAAACAAAAAGCCAGCATTAGTGCTTCAAAATAGTTCTGAAATGTGAGTTCGGGATAGAAACAACAATGTAAAAATTTGAACCAGTATAATTGATGTTAAGTATCGTTAAATATACAAAATGTGAACAATAGTTACAATAAAAATGTTTCCAGACTAAACCATCTACAGTTATGGTTTAGTGAGAAAAATATTGATATCTCCCTATATTTTAGGCTTTATTGCAAACATTTTATATGGTTGGATGTTTTGTGATACAACTGACCAACACATACATGTATGCATCAAGTGATATCTTGAACATTTTTAAAATCACTGCTCCCAAAAGTAAACAGGACCTTTAACAGTAATGAGGAAGTTTCTAACTTTTTCTATCCTTTTATTGCCTAACTTCAGACATATTAGCACAACAAATTCTAGCAGGTAAAATCCCTACTCAAGTACTGCATCTACATTGTAAAGTTGATCAAATCATCACCACTAATAGTTTTACAAGATGTAAACATCAGGTACAAGGAACAAACATGTCACAGACATGTGTTGCACCAAAAAAAAAAAAAATGCAGTTATGTATCATTACACTACCACAGTCCTTGGTAACAAGGCTTAGTAGAGCTCTATGATATTGGATTGTGTACAGTATAGTGACCCCAAGACACAGCAGGTACACTGTCCCTACAGCTGTATGTTGCACCAAGGAGGTACACTGTACACATCTGTATACCTCCTTGGGTGCACACATCCTCTCTCTCCTCTCTGTTGTGAATCTTTGAGGAAGTCATAAAGTCACAAGAAAACAATGGCAAACAAATACCCGTAGACTTGACACGTTTTCACAATTGTGTGTCAAAGTCCTTTCTTTGTACCGGCACACATCAGACTGAAGACGCAGTCATCCGCAGAATGGGTACACTTTTAGATCGTCAGCGATAGCAGCGTTAAAATAGTTATTGTCCACGGGTTTTCAAAAGGTGATCAATACCGTAGTCATAAATTTTCCCTTTGACAGCAGTGGTTGTACTCAATAACAAATGTAGTACTAGTACCTAGCTTTTATAGCACCTTAAGATACCTACAAATTGTAGGTCACAAACTTATCATTTTCAAGGTAATGCCGAAATACTTCAATTGTTCTCTATTAGGCAAGTGCTGTGAAGGGTTTTCACAATGAAGAAATATGGTTTATACGCCTATATTCTTATTTTACTCACACTGTGATGGCAGAAACATTGCACAGGAGTAACATCCATCAGGGAGGAATACTGATAATTCTCTTACTGGTACTCCTTTTCTTTTTCTAGTTTTAACACTAGTTACATTCTTTTGGGAAGTCATTATTTGCAATATTGAATCACCTGAGTTTCAAAACAAAAGTTTAACTTGTTGAATGTGAAGACAACATAAAGTAGTTTATTAATTCAACACTTTCCACAACCTGATTTTTAAATTGTACATGACAGATGTGATTTTGTATTCTAAAACACTTACATCCTTTGTATAGTAAGCTTCATTAATTAAAGGGACTGTACAGATGTACAGTACTGGTTGAGGTGGGGATTCATGTTTTGAACATTCTTAAGTGAGATAATGAGAAACCCTCTTATGAAATATGAAAGAGCATGTAATTTTAAGAAGGATTCAACGTTTATTTGATGAAAATTGGTTTCCAAATGGCTGAGATATCCAAAAAAGTGATAATAATAAAAGGCGACAGGCCACAACTTTACATGTATTAGGATCTCTTTATTTCACCTTGATTTTGGATATCTCAGCCACTTCAAAACCGATTTTCATCAAATAAACCTTTGATACCCCTTAGAATTGCATGCTCTTTGACATCTCATAGAGTGGTTTCTGAATATCTCGCAAAACGTTACAAGCTAAATCCTCACCTCGACCAGAACTGTACACATCCCTTTAAGGTCTGCATACAGACTGTGTGCAATCACAATTTTCTGAAAGTTTTTAGCCACTTACCATGGGATAAAGATATAGGCAATCTATCGAGTTAACATACAGTACAACCATAAATCAATTCTAAATTATTATTGTACCCTAGATATTGTTTACTTTGGGCCCGTGTACAGGTACATGTATAAAGGAAGAACTCGGGCTTGTGACAACCTGGTTTTAAAACAAAAAAACAAAAACAAAAAATTATGAAATAAGACCTTCGGAATACGGCTCCTGAATGCACAATACAATGTAGGTCAAAATGATATTTTGACAGGATAACATTCAATGATAACACCCAAATTCTCTACCCTGAGCTGATTGGGCCAATACACCTCCAGCATATCAACAGCATACAATGTGTATCTAGCAATTTCATATCATTTTGACAGTACAAAGTAAATCCCAGTGTCAATTCACCCATTCAAGTTACCTTGGATTGGAATGTGGAGTGAGCACCATTGAATTTGCCGTGTCCCATCCAGCCATTGCTTAAAACTCCACTGAATACATCTGGAAGAACAAGTTTCAGATTCATGCATGAGAGAGAGATCAAAATCATACTACAGAAACACACTAAACTCCACTCTAAGATTCACTGTTGCCATGTTGGTATGTAATCTTAGGGTGCATTCGAGCGCTCTCCTAGAGCAAACTGTACCATACCGTACCCGCGCCAGAGGAGCGTTCAAACACTCCTAAGTGTACCGTATCGTACATGTACTGTACCAAGCCAAAAGTGGACCACTTCCCGATGTGCTCCAAAAGGGTACCAAAAGCATACCAAAAGTTTGCATGTGAAGAATGCGCGTATCATGCACATACGTTATAATGCAAAGTCGAAAGAGTTCATTCTCTTTGTTCTGGGCATGTGAGTAGGTTTCATCCTAGTTCAAGCGCACCAGGTGAATGACCCTCTTGCTACAAAATGCATGACCCCCTCTAAAAAAAAAAAAAATGTCTGAGGTATGCTTTCTCAACAGAGCGCTCGAACGCCCCAAATCTGGCAGTTATCACGTCAGTACTTTGACTGTGTTTTTGGACATCTCAGCTATTTCAAAACAGAATTTCATCAAATAAACTTTTGATTCTTCTTTTTTATACCCTTTATTTAATGTTTAAAGTAGGCCTAAACCACATAGAAAACTAGTAGACACATCTCAATGGTTTCTAATTACCTCGTAAAAGTTAAAACCTGAATTCCCATCTCAACCAAAACTACACAAGGGTCCCAGGTACACTGCACTGTTCAGTGGTGTAAGATTAAATAGCTACAGCAGCTAGCGTGGGGTCCATTATAATCATTTAAACCTCTATCGGCCCCCATGCCATGCCCATGGCAATCATACATTGCTTGGTCACGTCACTGTAATAACCGCTTCAAATGATAATTTTATATTTACATGGTAACATGATCATGATGATCATTAAAGTTTATGTTTACGAGATTGTTAGCACCAAAGACTTGCAAGGGGAGTCATGAAGACGTCTAACCGTTTTGCATTAACAGATTTACAGACAAACTTACGAAAAGGCAGACGAGTATTGCTTCGCTAGTATGAAACCTGTTGAATGTGATAATCCCTCTGCACATTCATTCTACTCGCGTATAATCCGGTTCGCTGCCCAAGCACAAGCACGGCATGCGGCACGGACCGTTCAGCGGAGAGCGAGCTCGATCAGCCGGGACGGAGTAGGCCGGTGGGGTAGCCTAGCTAGCTGTAAATCCTGTCGCAACCCGTGGTGTTGTTGTCTGACTTTCTGACTTATTCCACAACATACATTCCAAAGGTGTCAACGCAGGAATCCAAAATGACCCTCTTTATGTTGCTCTAAACAACGTCCCAATCGAAAATCAAGAGTTTGGATGATTGATGGCGAAGTTCCGGTCGTAGTTCGCGCCGGCCGCATACAGCCCCTTCAGCTGACGACAAACGGAGTGCGTCTTGCAGGTTTGCGTATATCAGCGTGGTGCGTGCGATCGCGAGCGGCCGCGGTTTTACCGGTTCGTTCGATTGCACACAACACTCACAGACGTTGTAGCTGCGTACAGTGGTGGTGGGTACCTGAATGTCTCTTAGCTGTGTATGTTATTTCGCCGTCTCGTAGACACCACAGAATTCTACTGTGTAAAGGTCTATGCAAAGAGTATAGAAGCTACATGGTAGACACACAGGGTAACACATGCATGCCATAAATTCGTTCGCTGGTTACACATGCAGACCAAAGGAGTTCCGTAGCTCTACTACGCATAGACGTTGGAATGCGAAGCGGGTAGTGCATGGGGAACAGCAAAAATATCAGTGCTGGGGATGGCGGAGGCGGCGGATTCGAAAACTGTACTGTATTACAAAAAAATGTAGAATCAAAGTGAGGAGGTGAACGCACTTCTCTGCCTTGTGTGGGGTGCGGTGGGAGGATCTAGGAGGGGATGGGGGAGAGGGGGAGAGGAGGGGAGGGGAGGGGAAGAGAGGGAGAAACGGTGGAGGAGAAGGGAAGGGAGGGGGAAAGGGTGGAGGAGAAGGGAAGGGAGGGGAAAACGGTGGAGAAGAAGGGGAGGGAGGGGGAAACGGTGGAGGAGAAGGGAAGGGAGGGGGAAAGGGTGGAGAAGAAGGGAAGGGATGGGGAAACGGTGGAGGAGAAGGGGAGGGAGGGGGAAACGGTGGAGGAAGGGAAGGGAGGGGAGGGTGGGGAAGGTAATGCCTATGGGAAGGGAAGGGACGGGAGGAATTGAGGGGAGGGGAGGAAAGGGAGGGGAGGGGACTTGAGAGGGGAAGGGAGGCAGGGGACTGGATCAGCTGGAGACGGAATGATCCGAAATGATAAATCATAAGTTGAATTTACAGTGTACATGTATTAGCATACCCAGCTAAGTGAACTTACTTTTGTTTTATACACCGGGTTACTCATAATCGTACTCGTTTTCATAGTGCAATCTGATTTATTCTAACACAACACAAACTTAAGTGCGTCACATAAAAACGAGTGATTTTTTTCTTATAACGTTCTTTTATTCTTCCTAAGCTTTAAGATGCTTTAGATGTGAAGTGAATGAACTTTTCAGTTACAGATTCCCTATGATGACATAGTACCCTCCTTTGCTTTGTTGTTCTTTGTTTATAAGAGCCAATGGCCTATACAGTTTTGTGATTCTTTTTATTCTTGCATTTTTCACACGTAATGCTGCTTGCGGCGACTTGACAGACGCTTGTTATACTGGCATCAGTGTGCATTATGAGCGTTATGATACTTCGTATCGTTATCGTCATTATCTTCATTGACTTACTATACAAGAAATAATGTAATGCTATCCTATTCTTGGTGATACTACAGTAGATGCTTACCAGTGCATCATTCTGTGTCAGTAGGCCTAGACATCATTTAAATGATGATTATGCACAGGGCCTATACACCTGACTTGTTTTATCCTATACAGCTCTCAGCATAACGACAGTAACCTTATTTTGTTATTTTTTTCCTATTTTTGTATTATTTTGACTTACATGACAGTGGCGGGTGTCAGGGGAGCGCACTGGGCCCCCCCCCCCTTTAAATTTTGTTAAAAACAAACTAAGAAATGAAAATTAAAAAAATGGAGGGGAGCGCGAGCGCCCCCTCCCCCGCCCTCAACATTGTAAAGGCCCCTCCTCCCTCCCCCCCCCCCCTTTACGGAATTTCTGGATCCGCCCCTGCATGCTACATAGCACGTGATGTCTGAAGTCGGAGAGGGCAGACAAATCAAATCATTATTGTTGTTGTTATTATTATTTTACTTTTTTAGGAAGATTATTCTGGGAAGGAAGAGGAGAAAGATCCTGATAGCATTAGCGCAGCGAGTACTCGTATGAGACGGAGAAGTATAGGGAGTAGGGGCCTATAGTATGGGGAAATTAAGACGGGTGCCGCGGGGCTGTCTGGATGGAGGAATCGAACAGGAGAAGCAGACGCACGGGAAATGGGGCAAAGGCTAGAGGGGAGATGGAGGTGAACGACACACCTTCTTGAGTCTTAGCAGAATGATGATACGTCCTTCTTGGGGGCTGATGAAAAAAATGACTTTCAAGATTGTTACCAGTGGCTTTAAACATCCAGCTTCCAAACCATCCATTCACCCCAGCAAAAAGTAGCAGGTCTCGATATTCTTACTTTGTGTCATATTTATAGTGGGAACAGAGGTGCACATTGACTCTTTAATATATCATCTTGTTGTCCAGATGCATAGCATATTTGCCTTTTGATATTTTCGATGCTAACATAATTTGCATCAATCCGAACACAATACAACAGTGCACTCATTCTGAGACGATCTGTGGTAAAGTTTCAGGTATTGCATTCCATGGACCTGTTCATAATTGATTTTCCTATCGTGTTTCATGAATTCCTCCTTTTTTTTTTCTTTCTTTTTTGAGGCCACGTGATCAGAATGTATTTTATTTGAGTTTTAGCAGTCTAAAAACTTCTTTCGTTATATTCTTGAGGTACAGTTTCAAGTAGGACCTAATGTATTCCATGGACCTGTTAGATTTCCCTTTCTTTCTTTCTTTATTTATTTATTTATTTATTTTATTTTGAGGCCACGTGATCAAAATGTGTTTCATTTTAGTTTTAGCAGTCTAAAAATTCATTTCGTTATATTCTTCAGGTACAGTGGGATGTAAAATAAAATGAATAGGCCTAGTATAGGCCATATTTTTGCTTTCCATGTACAGGGTCTATATTCTTTGCACAGCTGCAGCGCCGAAACACGGAAGCGAGGTACGGGGCGCCGATAGATGGCAGCAGAGTATGTTCGACGAGTTGATACATTGCTCGCGAAAGGAAGTGTCATACTCGCATTAAAATCTTCCTCGTCATATTATTTTGTACAACACCAAAGCAACTTAGACCTATTCGGTTTTAAAGCACTGTATAACTTAGGCCTATATATCGGTCATAAGGGGGCTGGGGGTGGTTAAAAAATATTTAAAAAAAATGTTTCAACAGGTTATGCAATTTAAAGGGACTGTAAAGTACTGGTTGAGGTAGGGATTCATGTTTTGAACATTCCAAAGTGAGATAATGAAAAGCCTCTCATGAAATATGAAAGAGCATGTAATTTTAAGAAGGATTCAACGTTTATTTGACGAAAATTGGTTTTCAAATGGCTGAGGTATCCAAAAAAAGTGCTAATAATAAAAGGCGACATGCCCTAACTTTATTAGTATCTCTTTGTTTCACTGTGTTTTTGGATATCTCAGCCATTTCAAAACCGATTTTCATCGAATAAACTTTTGATACCCCTTAGAACTGCATGCTCTTTGACATCTCATAGAGTGGTTTCTGAATATCTCACAAAACGTTAAAAGCTAAATCTTCACCTCGACCAGAACTGTACACACCCTTTAATAAGTCAGCTTTGTCAGGAGAAATCAACTGTTGCTTTTGATCTTGTGACTTTTGTCAGAGTTTTTATTGAGTTTGTTTTGTTGTTTTTTTTTTTCGTTTTTCACCTTCTCTGCAGATGAGAGATGGCCGGATACGAGATGGCCGGATAGTCGAGGACGGACTATAATAACAATCGTGCTTTCACCTGTCCTCACGATGGGAGTAGCGTGTTCTATTATACATACCTCTCTACATCCTTCTTATCTCTGCTCCTTCTCCTTTCTTGGGTCCTCTCTCACTCTCTCTCTCTCACTCTCTCTCTCCTTGTACTTCGTTATTTTGTGACGTCATTGTGCTCTCTTCCTTGTACGATGACCGGCCTTTGTTTGTGTATGCATGTATTTTATACGTGTGTGGGCAAGTGCGTGTGTATATTTTATGTATATTATGTATGTACTATTGTGGGGTGGTTCGCAGGATTTTCTTGGTGCACACGGTTCGATTGATAGTACCTGTACTTGCAGGTTGTAACATTGTTTGCTCCTAAAGTTTGATTTTGCATTTTCTTGAACTTTCAAATAGTTGCCGCTTATAATGATGATGTCCTTGTTATCTGCGTTATTTTAGCTGTACATGATTAATTTCGGATGATTATTTAGTTATGCATATTCATTTTGAGTGATTCACATCTTACAAACCATGCATGTCTTTCAATGAACCACTCTTCCATCGTTACACTTACTTTTCTGTCAACCTTGCAAAGTATGCATTACTGTTCATTATTATTCTTATACTTAATTGCACATATTATATTCTATCATATACTTTATGATCAATGCACACTGCTCTATGTATTCGCTACAACTTGAAAAAACAAACAATATGATTTGTGTAATATTATGCTCTGTATTGCGTTTCAGGCTTTCGCCAGATGAAAATGAAGGGTAATTCAATTGAAGTGAAGTCTGTTGTAAGACTGTCATGAATGTATTAAGTTCTTCAGCCATGTGATACTCATTTCCTAATGATTGGTTTTGTATTCACAGAACAGAAATGTAGACAAAGTGTGTGTTTTTGTACGTGTGTTGGTGTATGTGTCTGTGTGCTATAGATAGATACAAAGAAACAGAGGGTAAAATGAGGGTAGGGCGAGAGGGAGTGGCAGAAAAGCGATTATTTTTCTAACGTAGGAAGATTGGTACGCGCAGGTAGATTTTAAGTAGTAAGCCTCAAGCAATGAGGTCACTTTGCCAATAATTGGGATTAATGCTATTAATTATTAATATCATGTATGCTTCATTTCACACCTAACATCATGACACCAGCATGCCGTTGTTAGAGATTCCTGACAGAAGTAATTTCAACAAAAATGTATATAATATGATTCCATGATTGAATGTTAAATCTTTATATTTTATACATGTATTTAATTCCTCTGCTTTTCGAAATTTAAACACTGTTAAATGGAAAAGGATATCATTCGTCTTTGATAAAGGATGATTATACAGTAAATCACTTGCTGTTTATTGAAACCTGTGATAATCTAATTTACCCATAAACAAATGACATTGACAGCTAATTCGCTTCCGTTCAAAAATGTTTGCAGTGGCGAGGCTGGTATTGTTGCTACAGTAGCAACTTCACATTGATACATAATGAATCTACGTCCGCAAAGGAATATTTCATTAATCTCTAACTATGGGTTTCTATAGTTGTTTTTATTAGGGAACTCAAAATATGACCACCATCACTTGCGATTATTCTTCCAACAATGCATATCTTGTCGACTGCATACTACCACAGGTAAAGTCACTTCCTGGATGTGCGTATAAACAATGAGAATTTCCTTTGATTATCGAGTAATGACATACTTTGTACATGAAATTCTTCGCAAGAATAACGTACATGTTGCATGATTGAATGTTTAATCTTGAAGTAACTAGCATCTGTGCTTACGTCATGTCTCCCTTAGTAGGAGACATGACCATATATCTCCTGTTCTCCGCTCACTACATTGGCTTCCAGTCCATTCCCGTATTACTTTCAAGATCCTACTTCTGACGTACAAAATCACACGTAATCTTGCACCCATATATCTTCAAAACCTAGTCTCTCTCCGCTCCTCCTCTTCTGCCAGACCCCTCCGTTCATCTTCCTCTCTCCAATTACTTCATGGCCCACGTACAAAAACCCGTTATGGTGACCGAGCCTTCTCTTCCATTGCTCCCACTCTTTGGAATAAACTCCCTCTGTATATTCAGAATGCCTCATCTGTCGAATCATTTAAAATTCTTCTTAAAACTCACCTGTTTAATCAGTTGTAATTTTTTTTTTCTCCTGGAGGCGCACACAGTTATCAATTATTGTACCATTGTATCACATGTATTTGTCTTTTCTTTCTTCTTCTTTTGTTACTGTTAACGCTGATTTTGTTAATGTTATTGTGTTTTCTAATCTATTTGTATGAGTAGCAAAGTGCGCTTAGAAACGTCAGTATGAAGCGCCATATAAATGCAATTATTATTATTATTATTATTACGTCATACCGTGCTAAACGTAAATAATATACAACGACGTCACAAACAAGATGTATTGATACATCAGTCACACAAGGAGGCTGAAGAAGAAGAAGAAGAAGAAGAAGAAGAAGAAGAAGAAGAAGAAGAAGAAGATGCATTTTAATATTACATATTTATGCGACATAAAAGCCTGACAATAACGTAATAGTCCTGCATAAGGTTTGCAGCATCCTCTTGATTTGTATGAATATGTAAGAACTTCCACCACCATGCCGCCCCCCCCCCCCTTCACTTTGTAATTCTGTCTAGATAGCGGAAATGAATAATATCCTTGTGTAGAAAATGTCACTTCGCACGTTGGGCCTATTTTTGTTTCTCTGACAGGTTAGTAACAGCTCCGTCATGTGGTAGCTTCCGGTGGGTGGTTCAGGAAACGCGTGGTGTGTTCTTTACACTTCTCTGCTAGCCGTTTCCTTAGCAGACGACATAATGTTGGATGGCCTCGAAGAGCCGATAGAGATCGCACCCTTTTGACGCTTGTTATTGATATGGTGTAAAAGATCAATGTGGCATCGTGCAGATGCAGAATGACGTGAAAGTGATTTATGCATGAATCTCGAGATATGTGATTCTGGTTGATATTATCTGGCTGAATTCATTATGAAAACAACCTTGCCATTTTTTTTTCATTCTTGATAGAATGCACATTTAGTGTAAATTAAAAAGAATGATATTTTTTTGCTTTGACTGATTTCTTTATTGTTAAGTTATATCATACTATATACCAAAATTAGCAAATGAGTTTAAAATAGGACAACAGGGTTATAGTTTTATAAAAAAAAAAAGTAAAATACACACACAAACACACACACATGTATGATATATTTCCTGTAACTTCAAGAACAAACAATATTTTGCTTTCTCTCTATTTGTGACTGACATGGTAATTTAACTTTGTAATTTATGAGAACATGACTCCGTCAATTATTGCCGAATTTCTCCAGCACGCGTCACTGTTTTACGTGTTTAAAACACGAGGGAGAAGAGAAAGCAACGTTCTAGTCACCGCCAATCTCAGTTGGTCTTAGTTGACTCTCCAACACCAAGTAAGTTCTGTTCAGTTATCTCCATGATTACGAGGCCAACAAGTTACTATACCGCCCTCTGTAGACTAACGCCACCTGTTCGCAGGGAAGCACCAGTCCTACAGCTCTGCCTGTGGCTACTGAGTCACACGTTGTGCGGAGGTAGCCAGTCGGAACTCGCAACCATTCGTGAGTGGCAAACACATACATGTATTTAAGATAAAGAACCAAAGCTTAATAACAACGGCAAACATGCTGATAACAATACACAGTATAGTACCGTACATAAGATTGTCAGAACTTCATTTGCCTGGGTTGCTTTAATCTTGCAACAAAATAATCTCTTGCAACAACGGGTACCAGATTTAAAATGTGTATTCATATACAAAACAAAAACAGAAGCAAAAAGAAAAAGAAGAAGAAGAAGAAGAAGAAGAAGAAGAAGAAGAGAAGAATAAAAAAGGTAACTAGAAGCATAGTTTATCTTATCACCATCATCAATATTGATTTTCACTTTTGTAATTCATTCATTATTCATTAGATATCGTTACCGAGTTAATCAGACTGTTCAACATATGGCAGTTCTGTAAATACAGACGGGTGTATGTTTATGTATATTTATTTATATGAAATATATATATAATCACCTCTTTTACACCATACAAAAGATATAGGACATGATATGAGAAGAAATACTTGAGTCAAATTTCACAATCTCAGAATATCATCTATACATTCATTGTTCCTTAAGCCTGCACCTCAAGTTGCCCTATAAGTTTACTTTTTATTGCCGCCACCTTTGAAAAGAAGACTACAACAGTTCATGATGTTATGATATTTGAGGGATGAATAATAAAGAAAATATAATACGAATTCGAAATATTTTCATATTTTAGCATAATTAAAGAGTAATTTACTTTACCTCCTTCAGAAGTCAGAGGAATGATAGCAATATTACCCTTCTATACGCTTCACACGTAATGTGGGCAAAAGTTCGATGGATTGGAGACCAAACAGGATCCTCGATCCTATCGCGATGGAATCTTAGTCTGCGAATGATATTATCTGAGAGCAACATAATAAGGTAAGAGAAAGAAACAGAGAGAGAAATTATAGGTAAAAGCAACATCACCACCGCCAACAACAACAACAACAACAACAACAACAACAACAACAACAACAACAACAATAACAACAACATCCCTCCGTTTTAGCAATGGATGGAGTACACAATGCGTCTGGGTTTTTTTTTTTTTTTTGTGGTTTTTTTTTTGTGGTTTTTTTGTGGTTTTTTTTAGGGGGGGGAACCTTTGTCCGGTGGGCCTTCATATTCTTTTGCGAGAAACTCGAATGTTTAATTGCGTCATTGTGTCATAATATGAAGTAAACATTGCAAATAGCGGGACTTCAAGATAAAAATGCTGTTATGTGGAGCCAGTGTTACCTGATTTGTGATCTATCCCATCTCCATAAAATGAAATTCACATTCAAGAGTCTGTAAGACTTTAAATATCTAAGGAAAGCTCTAAAATCTATAGGAGGTATGCATAGAATTTGAGTACGCTTTGAGACTCTCAATTTTCGGTAATGAGACCACTGTATATTCACACTTCATGTCAAAGACACGCTACATGACGCAAGTCAAGGTAGGCCAATAGTCAGGATCAGGTGACTTGAAGCACTGTATAATGTATAGCTTATGACTAGGGAATGAATTCGACCTTTTCATCGGGTTTTTCTTTTTTGTGGGGGTATATTTTCCTATAGTATAGGCATATATCCCTTACAAAGAATATCTTGTTAGAACATTGTATTTTATTACATTTCTTTTCTCTTCGGGGGCTTTATTTCTTTAAAGAGCTGCTAGGCTCACCAACCAACACTCACTGGTGCACAGTCTATTCGTAGCAATGCGAGAAATCATTATTATCATCCATGTATGATATGCCAAGATTTGAAGAAAAAACCCAACAACAACCTAAACTTTTAAATTGAAATTACAAAAGAACCCATCTTCTGGATGTTAAAAGATAAATTTACTATTCAATTTTATGTGCCTTTCACGAAAATATATTGTGAAGATCATATCTGCAATTGATTTAAAAAAAATAAAGTTGTTTGTTTACTACTTTACACAAAAATGCCTATGGTTGCTGGCTTGTTTGCTATCTCACCGACTAGTGGAAGTGACTAGTCCTATACAGAGTCGGGCATCAAACGAGCACCCCTTTCTTGGTCCTCTTCGCGCTCGACACCCCGAAAAGTGGGTATTAATGTGAAACAAGGGGGCCTTTAAAGCTTCCCCTCTCCCTCTGACTCCATCAACTCGGTAGAAGCAGGAAGAGGTTCGTGAAAGCAAGCCATGAGTCAAGAAGTGAGTGTGGTACAAGAGGGGGAGAGAGTTCCATATGTCACTGTTCGACACGTGAGGCATAGTTGCACATTCTAAAGCCCGAGTCGCGCGCTATAGCCAAATACCGCGCATATACACAATATAGCCATAGACAGCAGGCATTCCACCCTGCGAGATACGAAACTTTTCAAGCCGTACGTTTTTCTCCTAATACACTTTGTGTACTCTTATCGTATCGTTTGCCAAGTGTCGCGATTTTCCCTTGAATCAAGCGATAATCAACCTTTTGTGGTGCTACACACTGTCAATAAAATTACAGACTGACAGGTTGTATCGGTAAGGAGGATTCACTTGTGGCACAAGGATTTCGAGTCCGGAACAAGGGGACGGAAGCGGGCCAAGAAAGGATGTAAACTCACGCACAGGGCTGTCAAGCTCTGGGTCGCTATTTTAGCAGAGTGAACTTGAAAGGTTCCACCGAACACAACCACCTGTATACAGAGTTTGTTTTTTGCCATCGGGAAAGTGCTCTGAGCTGCGTCCTCTTTGACCATTCCCTCTTGATGTCTCGCACAGCGATTTGATTAAAAAGCAAACTTTGGATGGTTTCGCAAAATTTCACTCGGAAGGTTTAAGAAGGAATAATTCTCAATAATGGCGTCGGTGGATTGGTGCTTTAAACAGATTGCAGTCTTCCTTCTTGCATTCTGCTGTGAAACGCTAGCTCAGCGATGGGGTAAGTCGATTCTGATTGAGGTCTCTTTAGCAGAACAATGTATTTTGTTTCAGCGCGCTATACATGCGCATTATTTTCCGTCTTCTCTCTTATACTCACCCTGTGTTATTTAACCAAAATTGAAACCGACTGTTATGTACATTCTACATCTGTGAAAACTCCTTCATTACAGTAATTCATGTAATGATCTCAAATCCATGGAACTACGGTATTAATGCTGGTGCAAGTCAGATTTCGCAGCAAATGAAGTTAAAAGCGGCGAGTCTTATATCTCGCTTTTATATGGATGTTTAATTGTGCATGACTTCCAGATTGTCACCCATTGCCAATTTTGTTTTACCTTAATACAGTCGTATGCCTTTAAAAATTGCCAAGAGTACCTTCTCTTTCACTGGCAGAATAGTTTTCGAAATATAATGGCATGTTTACCTGGTTTCTATGACAGTAAACTGCAATATTTCCCTCTTTATGTATTTAAGAACGTACATTTTCATAAAATGTCAAGTCCGTGTCCATTATAGTAAAGATTCCTGCCCTTCATAAAACCAGAATACACTGAAATGATGCAATTAACTAGGATCAAATAATTCACACTTATCACATAGCAAATAGTATGCGAAATGTTCACTCAGTAAATGTCATATCTCAATCCCAGCCCCCTCCACACACACATGCAGGCAGTACAACCCCTATACAGCACTCTCCCTCTCTTCAAGGATATTATTCTACGAATGCCCTCAACTTGAACTACAACAGGGTGATTATTACGTCACCACTGTTTGATCTTATCTTAGTCTTATAGAACTTCACAAGAAGCATATCGTAAACGAGCTTTGTAGTAGTTATAGTGCACACTAAAGTAGTGTTGTAAGGAATATTTGTTTTTCTTCCTTTATTCTATCTTTATTTGTTCATTATTATGCTTTCACACATCAAGCACGGATAACATCAAAATAATGACAGTGATCAAAAAGCTCGGGCGCTCTGATGTAAAATCGCTATAGAGCGATAAGCTTGCGATGATAAGATTCTGTAGTTAATTAAGTCTCAAGAGAGAGTGAGGTAATAAACACGAGATAAGAAAATGCACAATACAATGTGCGAAATACAACGAATTGCAGTGGCGTAACTACGGGGGGGGGGGGGCATGGGGGGGCACGTGCCCCCCCAATCCGCTGGTAAAAAAAAAAGGAAAAAAAAGAAAAAAAAAGAAAAAAAAGGAAAAAAAAATACCAAAATGGTAATTCAAGGGTTAGTAAACTGATTTTGAAATCGACATGAAAGAATGATCAAGAAAAAAGGTATTTTTTTAAAGATTTCTTTTAACCATATAACTAAAGAGGTATTATAGTGAAACATTGTTTAAAAAGCCCGGAGACGACAAAAATTGTGATTCAGCTTGATTCCTGGTTGGCATTTTGAATATAAGCAGGATGTGCGCAGTGTACTCAGAACATCGGAATGGCAAAAAGAGTCGCTGCAATGTTACGCAATGTGATGTTTGATAGGTTGTGCGCATTTGCTATCAAAGCTTGATCATTGATTTTGCAGTATTGCTTTACATACTAGTCTATGTTAAAATGCCTTGCATTGCCAATAATAAGACTTGACCTTGGCTATTTCCTAACTTTTCCATCTATATGAAACACACACACTCACAAACGCAAACAAATTAGGGGATGCTCTATATAAAGTGCAGATTTTGGACATCCTTCTCCCGCTTGGTCACTTCGACGCCCCCTCGCTGGTCATACTCCCCCAATCATGAACATAAACCAACACCCTTGACTACCAGTGGCGGATCCAGGGGGCGCACCGGGCGCCCCCTCCCTCCAAAGCGAAAAAAAAAATACATGTAGCTACAAACGACAGTTTTTGGACTGTAAACTGTCAACATTTTCAAGCTCGCTCGCTTCGCTCGCTCGCATTTAACCGTTATATGCCATTCTCCTAATGTTACTGCCAATAATTGCCAGCAGTTGCTCCCGGTGCGCCCCCCCCCCCCCCCCCTCCTGAGTTTCGAAAGCGAAAAATATAGCTCCAAACGGCAGTTTTGGGACTGTAAAATGTCAAAATTTTCAAGCTCGCTCGCATTTAATCGTTATGCCATTCTCCTGATGTTACTGCCAGCAATTGCCAGCAGTTGCGCCCGGTGCGCCCCTTCTCCTTAATTTCGAAAGCGAAAAAATATAGCTACAAACGGCAGTTTTGGGACTGTAAAATGTCAACATTTTCAAGCTCGCTCGCTTTGCTCGCTCGCATTTAATCGTTATGCCATTCTCCTGATGTTACTGCCAGCAATTGCCAGCAGTTGCGCCCGGTGCGCCCCTTCTCCTTAATTTCGAAAGCGAAAAAATATAGCTACAAACGGCAGTTTTGGGACTGTAAAATGTCAACATTTTTAAGCTCGCTCGCTTCACTCGCTCGCATTTAATCGTTATGCCATTCTCCTGATGTTACTGCCAGCAATTGCCAGCAGTTGCGCCCGGTGCGCCCCTTCTCCTTAATTTCGAAAGCGAAAAAAATATAGCTACAAACGGCAGTTTTGGGACTGTAAAATGTCTAATCGTTATGCCATTCTCCTGATGTTACTGCCAGCAATTGCCAGCAGTTGCGCCCGGTGCGCCCCTTCTCCTTAATTTCGAAAGCGAAAAAAATATAGCTACAAACGGCAGTTTTGGGACTGTAAAATGTCAAAATTTTCAAGCTCGCTCGCATTTAATCGTTATGCAGTTCTCCTGATGTTGCTGTCAGTAATTGCCAGCAGTTGCGCCCGGTGCACCCCCTCCCCTTAATTTCGAAAGCGAAAAAATATAGCTACAAACGGCATTTTTGGGACTGTAAAATGTCAAAAATTTCAAGCTCGCTCGCTTCGCTCGCTCGCATTCAACCGTTATATGCCATTCTCCTTATGTTACTGCCAGTAATTGCTAGCAGTTGCGCCCGGTGCGCCCCCCCCCCCCGCCCCGAATTTCCAAAGCGAAAAAATATAGATACAAACGGCAGTTTGGGGACTGTACCGTAAAATGTCAAAATTTTCAAGCTCGCTCCCTTCGCTCGCTCGCATTTAATCGTTATGCAATTCTCTTGATGTTGCTGTCAGTAATTGCCAGCAGTTGCGCTCGGTGCGCCCCCTCCCCATAATTTCCAAAGCAAAAATATATAGCTACAAACGGCAGTTTTTGGATTGTAAAATGTCAAAATTTTCAAGCTCGCTCGCTTCTATCGCTGACATTTAATCGTTATGCAATTCTCCTGATGTTGCTGTCAGTATATAGTAATTGCCAGCAGTTGCGCCCGGTGCGCCCCCTCCCAATAATTTCCAAAGCCAAAATATATAGCTTCAAACGGCAGTTTGGGGACTGTAAAATGACAAAATTTTCAAGCTCGCTCGCTTCGCTCGCTCGCATTTAATCGTTATGCCATTCATGTTACTGCCAGCAACGGCCAGCAGTTGCGCCCAGTGCAACGCCCTTAATTTCAAAAGCAAATATATTATTATATATAGCTACAAACGGCAGTTTGGGGACTGTAAAATGTCAAAATTTTCAAGCTCGCTCGCTCCGCTCGCTCGCATTTATTTATACCGTTATGCAATTCTGATGTTGCTGCCATAAGGTGCCCCCCCAATGTCTTGACCCACGGTACGCCACTGACGAATTGGTCCACACGTTCACGCGACAAATAAATCTAGACAATCAGAGACGTTCTTACTCGCCTATAGATATGATATTTCATTCTCACCGACGGTTTATCAAACTCTCCTCCTCTAACTCCTTTTGTTAATGTTAAACCCCAATCCAGAGCCAAATTGACCATGGTAGATAGAATAAAATCAAACAAAGTAATCAGTACTATAAAATTACGTCATAATAATATGAAAACCCACGGATTAATATGAAGCGTTTAATGGCAAAGCGGAGTAAGCGCCATTTTAAAAATATTTTTACAAGTATAAAGTCTGTAACGAGAATTATACAGAGCAAGATTAAACTTTTCCACTGGTAGCTTCTTGAAGTAGTAAATAATACTATCCCGTGTGTTATATACAGCAGCTTTAATCGCATAATGATATATCACTAACGGGGACTTTTATTAATGGAGTCGACTTGTTTTGCAGTCAAACTCTATGCACTTGTTTCCCCAAGCAGTATAGTTACAATTTGTAGACGGTTTATCATAATTATTGTCATCGCCTTACAATCCGCCCTCATGGTTTGTATACATGGAGATATCACTGAAAAAAAAAGAGTGCTTGATAATTTACGGAATAATACCTTTTCTACCTTATAGGTCATTATTTGTAAATGTTAATACAACTTTATAAACAACAATCTTATGGAAAGGAAGCAAGTCATTTTCTATTTCATTTTCGTTGTAATGTAGGGCAGACTTATGTGTAGATTGATTGGAGAATTGTGAGGTGTATAATAGTGTTATAGAAGTGTCCATTAGACCGTGAGGTACAGTATTCCTTTTACTGACGAATAGTGTACCACCTCTTTAGATTACCGTTAGTTTGCTTATGATACTTTCGACGGCGGTCTGACGAATATACATTGGTAAGTTATAACATTGAAAAGATCCTAAATCACCTAAGAGATGAATACTGCATGAAAAACTGATATCTTTGGAGGTTTCTTCCTTCACTTTTTTTTCTGTTCTTAATGTGTTGGACATTGCGTGTTTATTTCAACATGTTTAATGATGGGGTTTTTCCTCCTTGAATAGCTCACATCAAATTTCACCGACTCTCACTTTCACACAGCTATAGATCATGAAACCAATAGGTGGTCCTGATCGACAAGACGATACGACTTTTATGATATATCTTGATTAGCCTTCAGGAGTATGGATTTTTTTTCTTTTTATACTAAATAAATACGTTGGGATATCTTTGTCTGTGCACACACACACACACGCACACACATACACACACACACACATACATGCATTCTATCTTCCTGTAAAAATATAATATGCAATATTTGTCTATTAAATCTAACAATCCGAGATAGCATATACTTTTTAAAGGGGAATTCCGATCCCGTTAAATGTTAGTCTAAAAGAACGAGTAAAATCTTACAAGCAACACCATGGCGGCTTATTCTAGAAGCAGATACACACACACACACACACACACACACACACACACACAAGCACACACACACACACACACACACAAGCACACGCACACACACACACACACACACACATACACACATCATATTGCACACATTATAAATCTGATCGCTTCAGCTCTAGATGACACCATCCGTTACGCCACTAAATTCTGATGAATCGAATTTAGAGGCGAGAAAAGTGGAACGTGCCATCGGGGTTAGACACTTGACGTCTCGGCCCAACAAATCGAATCTATACGTGGGTGATAACATTGATTGCTGGTAATAGGCGTCTCTCACATCAAAATTGTCTGTCGTGTGGTGATAGGAAAACACGGTTAGTTTGGGGGTAATGGGGAAACTATTGGCGTGCTGTAATGATCTAATCAGGTGTAGAGTGACTGGGAGAGATGGGCCAAGCCATATCTTCACAAGTGATGACGGGTTAAATCAGTCTTGGTCACTCCTTATGTTGGGATTTTTATCATCATTTACAGTTATCAGAGATAGGGTCCTACAGTTTTGATACATGTATGTGTTTTATGATATTCCGCCACGTCATCTTGCAAAGGTGACCTTGTATCTCCTGTGTAATCTCTCTACAGCACAACTTGAATGATAGGCTTATAACTGATGACCTGAAACGAGGCACTGTCTGATATCTAGCTGAATAGATTTGAAATAGTTCTACTTATGCTGGAAATTTTAGGCATTTCATTAGGTGGAACATGTTGGTTGCTGCCCGAGACCGTGTCGCAGACCATTGAGGAAGAGTTAGTCCTCATTGTGCAATGATATTGTACATGTATAACAAATAATATTTGTCTTGTTCATCGATTGAAGCTCCAGCCGTTTAACTGATTATTTAAGTCAAATTGAACGAAGAGTGGGAGTCGCCTTTTGGACTTGATATGACAGTCCGTGGACGGTCATAAAGTTTCATTCTAGTGTGAAAACAGACGGGTTTTTAGAGCAAATACGCCATTTGAGCGTATTAAGATATGGTTGGTTGCGTCATCTTTTGCTCCAAGAAGAGGTGTTGGGTGGATTATGTTAGAAGTATCAGCACATGCTGTCGGGTGGTGGCAGAATCTGCTTCTATAAGATCTGGAGGAAGGTGCTTCTACCCTGTAGGCAACCATGAACTCGATTGGTCCAGTACAAGGTGTATGTGGATTTCATAATCTCAGACGAAACGGATTAAACCAAGGGGGTAATAGGCGAGCTCGCCTAGTACAAGTATCTTCTTGGCTACTGAAGCGTTATCAACAGCCGCACTCGATTGCATACATTGTATAGCTCCAAGACAGTTAAATGGGGAAAGCAGTAGAAGATAAGAACTTCCTCGCGATGTTTCCGCCAGACAACGAGAGCCTTGTATAGCATGGTAAGAGGGTCAATGCCATGGACATTTATTCAGAGTGTGTGCACCGAGGTGTCCAGGCGGTTTGATCCTGTGTTGACCAACTTTCAACTTGTACAGAAACCGAGAGCACATTATTATATTTTGTTACAGGTTCTTTGCACGCCATGCAGTTGAAACGTGTGCATGACAGGTCTCGTGGAAAGCAATCAGCGGGGAATTCGAGTCTTGCGGTTATGTGTTTGATCCCTGCGCGGAGGGTTACAGGTCAACCAAAATTCGATATCCCAGTCACTTACTCTTGTCTGTTCGTAATTAGAACTCGTGACACAGAAAAGCGCTGCCGTTGGGTTTGATTATTTAAAACGCATATACCCGTATAACCCTCGACATTTGACCACATAGAACTGTGATACACCAGTAGGAGCCTATAATCAGGGAGGTGGGACCACCTCCCTGCTATAATATTGCAGTTTGCGCGGGAACAGATGAATTCCAGTCCAATCATATTATATTCAATGTGATCAGAAAGAATGAAAATGTGATCAAAATCGAATAAGAATTAGGGAGGTAACTATGAAATTTTGAAGTTTCGCTAATTTTTGCAGAAGAATTCTCGTACAGTTGACATTAATATGCAAATTAGTGAGCTGATGATGTCATCACCTCACAGTTTCCCATTGATCGTGTACAAAAAAAACAAACACGATAAATCATGTTTCTGTAATCAAAGTGTAAAACATGATGTTATTATATCCTGCTTGTATAACTTCAGAAAAACAATCGGTAAAATATATCAGGATTTGAGATTGATTGGGGCGTAATTGCATGTGAATAAAAAACTAGAAATTTCTAAACTTTATGTACAAAGTATATTCTATGACAAGTTGTGTGGGGTGACATCATCATTTCACTATTTGCATATTCATATTGACTGTTCAAGAACTGGTTCCTGAAAAAAGAAATAGCAAAACTTTAAAATATCATATACTAGTATATAACTTCCTTATCTTTCATTCGATTTTATTCGAATTTCATTGTTGTGGTGAGAAAGTGTTTGTCCTCCTTTTCAGACTAAATTCCAACTGCACTGGAATTCCCCCTCAAGTTCTTTTAGATGTGGAATATGGTCAGACGTGCACGTCGGCCTATGTGCCTACGTGTAAACATGGCTGGAGCCGTGATAAAGAATGGGAGAAACAAGCATTATCACTTATCACCACCTCCCTCAAATATAATTCCTTGGTGAAAGCAGAGATACAAAAAGTAACGTAAACAAAATTTGATTTATTGTTAGTAGGCGGTAACGGAATATCATCACAGTGGCGATAGAAAAAATGAGAAATATCAATTGAATCGCTATTATGTGCATACATCATTTTAATATTTCAGATATATGCACTAGAGTGGATTAGGCCTGGTACTCAAAGTCAATGGTCAGAGGTCTTACACATTGGTTTGATGTCTGCCCGTGCGTGTACATCACAGGGTAGAATATCTTCAAACAGCTCATAACAGCCAACTGGACTCGGCGTTTTTATTTGTAAGGACATGGGAATGCTTGCGGAATATGACACGTGCAGGGTCCTCGAGATAGCAATGGTATCATTGAGGACCCTTCCTTATAATAATAAGTACATGTTGATTCCATAGTACTATAGTTTAGGAGGCAGTGATGTAGAATTTTCTATTAGTGGGCGATTTCTGTCCAAGTTAAACAGATCTGTTGTTGCTTTGTGCATGCTCGTGGGTCTCTCATACTCCCTTCTCTCTGTGTTTAGTTTCACCTAACATCACTCTCCCTAAAACGACAGTCTTATGACGAATCATTCAGGGAATTGAGCATAGGAATGTTTTTGTATTTTCTGGATGACAGTCTGTCAAATCAAGACGTGGAAATTCAATGCTAGACCAGAGGAGGAAGACCTAACACATATGTTACATGTTGACCCACTTTACTGTGAGTCATAGACCTTGGGATGGAAGAAGACAGTTTCCAAACATTTCCTTCTCCGCTTCGAGACTATAACTTCAAAATACAAAACTATTCCCAACTCAGTTCTCCGTCATTTTCTCCCTCGACCCCCCCCCCCCCTTCCTCACATACACTCTCTTTCTCTCGATTCAGTGTAATACACTATGTACAGTGTTGTATACGCTCTTTTTCAGTTTGTTCTTGTTGTTGTATTTATTCCGGTATTCATTCTTATACAATAAATATATACAAGAAAGCACATGTATACATTGTGACGAAACGGAGGCTCGCCCATTCAGCGCGTATGTATAAAATACAACTGTTCTTCCCCGGGGTCCCACATTTACTATACAAATTAACATAATAATATACAAACATGAAAGAAATCGCAGTGAAAACATTAAACAGATGAATCAGAACATTTACAGTAATGGAAGACAAGAAAATAAAGTTCTAGGGTAATGTCTTAATGTTTGGATAGCGTATATTAGACAATTAATTCAATTTTATTCAATTTTATTCAACCATTCAGTAAAAACATACGTATACACATGCTAACAAAAATATGCATGTAATTATATCGGGAAGTGTACATAATATAAAAGACATTGAAAGGTCATGGACCCCTGAGAAGCAGGGCTTCTATCGATGGGGCCCAGTAACAAAATCGTAGTCCGACACAAATCAAACTTCATATTATACAAACATTTTACAAGTTTTACACAGACATAAGCACCCACTCACACACAAGCAGAGCAGTGATCAAATCGAATGACGTATACTCCCTGTCAATCACACCGCTTGTAAACATTTGTCAATCATCATCATGTCAAACAGCTGTCAAACGCTGTTCTTTAAAATTTTCTTAGTCATAAATCTTTCTGCAGTGTTGAATATTATAGCCTTTCATTTTCTTGCATTTATTACGTTTATTCTAACGTTGCATTTCATATGATCTAGCCTGCCGTATCAGTGGGAATTGTATGAGAAATAGATATACACTTTTAGCATCCCTCCCCTCTCGTACTGTGACTGTTACGAGACTTGATTCGGATTACGTCCATTAAATTAAACTGGAAACTGTCGAAATATGCCGAATATCTTACACCATAATACAGACAGGAATAGTGCACGAATCACCCTAAGTTGGTAAACGCTAGAGCAGCCATTTGGTAACAACGACCCACTCAGTGTTTATGAAGTCTTTTTGAAATGACAATTATTAACTTCCTGTACTCTGAAGCATTATACAACAAACTTGGAATGCTGTCCAGAAATATTCAAAAATACAGTGTCAATAAATTTAGATAATGTGTAAGAATCATCACTTGCTGAAACATATCTGTATCAGTTACTGATCAGTTATGGAAATAAGATCAGGATTAAGCATCTACCAAGATTTCAGCTGTCACCAACCCCCCCCCCCCCATGTCTGTTGTATTTTGTTTTGCATCATCCATTTAACTCTGTTTATACCTGTATTATGATGATTATTTGAATAATTACATAGGCTTACACGCAAAAGATGGCGATCATTTCTCTGCGAAACATTTCGCAAAGCGTTGTGACGACCATAGATTTGATCGGATGCTATACATTGCTATACAGCACAGAACTTTGCGTGTGACGATTTATCACCTTGGACCATCTCTCCGCAGCCAAAATCGCGTTTCTTTCGCCTCTCTATTTAGAGTTTAACTCGCATCTGTCAGACATCCTTAAATAATCGACTTATCACCGAAAGTGATCTGAAAATAACATCTTAAAATAGCACTTTGTCTTTCTGGCTATATTCTAAACTACAAGAGTACGGAAGAGTGTACAGTGGACAATGATATTGCCAAACAAACCGACAACTCGCCCCTTCCCTGAAAGAGAACAAGAGGAAATACTTCAGCAGAGTTTTTGAAATCTTAGATTCGGCGCACCCTTCCCGATTTTTTTTTTCTTCTTGTCAGGAAACTTTGGCTGTACTTTACTTGACTTTAAGAGCAGTCATCACAAATCATGCACATTTCACAAGTAAAGTAATCCTACCATATGGCAATTGTGAAACGTAACATATTACATTACAAAAATATAAAACCAAACAAACAAAAAATAAACAAAAACCGAAAGTATTCTTGTAACATTCTTTAAAGCAATCCATATTGTCTGTAAGAAAAGAAAATAGTAAAGAAAAAATGCTTCCCATCTTTCCCGTCTTTGTGTGTGTGTGTGTGTGCGTGCGTTTATGTGTGTGTGACAACGTGTCCGAAATGTTGTAGTCATCATCGTAACTTAAGTTTGTGTTAATTGCACAGTGAATGTAAGATGTTACGATTCCCAATATAGAAACAAAATAAGCGCGATACATTTTCTTTTCTATACTATCAGTAATAACGCCACTAGCATAGTATAACTTGCAGTTTAATAGTGTATTAGGATATGTTTTGTATTCGCTACAGTTAGCAGTATGACGTCCCTTGCCATTTCTTTCCATTCGATCTTCTAGTGTATTTTGTTTTCTTTGTACTCTCTTATTTTTTTCTCTATTTGTAAAGTTGTAATGAATGTAAATCAGAATCAGAATCAGAATCAGAATTCATTGCACATCTTTGTTGCATGACGAAGTGCACCTGGCCATAGTAAGTTCATGTATACTCACACTCGCTCGATGTAGCCGCAAATCTTTTTACTGCTTTACAGCAGAAACGTACTTACTTTTTCGACCCTAATTGACACACTGTAAAATGTGTAGATCTGAAAAAAAGGGGGAAAATAATATCATCACGATGGCAATGTTATGAGGGAACACGTGTGTACTATATTGCTCTCGAAATGTGCTATTAAATTGCAGAATATCGATGTTCTATAAATCTCTGGGTAACGTAGAACGGCTGTCTGAATCTTCAACACATACCTGGTGAGAATGGTTCGTTTCATTCATCGCTTCCCGTTTACTTTCCCTCTCCCCTTTCCACCCGTTTCCCTCACGACAATTTCCGGACGATCAAGTTTGCTTTCAAAATTTGCCCCCAAAATCACCATGTGACTGTGACGTGGCCTCACACGATTAGGGATATATTTTTTTATTTGAAGAGAAAGGAATGAATATGGCTAATAATCCACTTTTGTCACTGGTCCAAAATGCCTCGAAGCAGCCCCATGCTGCAATTAGCCAGTGTGCTTCTTAATAACCGTGCTAAAACGGGCAGTCTGTGAACGTCGATTACATATTCGCTTGACTGAACACTGTTTCATGTTAATCAGATTATACTTTCATAAAGTTTGACACAGCGTTCTATATACTTCCGCAATGGGAAATAAATCTATCATAATCCAAAGTGCGAATTTGTGCTATAAATGTCTCACAAAACTTGCATCAAGAAAACAAAGCATTGCAATATTATCATAATTGACCTTGAGGGGAAAAGAGGACGAAGTTATTTCATGTCGACACTCACGGTTAATTTTGATACTTACTGTATACACAGGGCAATCAAAGGAACAGCGACTAGGCCCCTATTTATTTTCTCACTGAAATTCGAATGGGTTCCACGTCCTTTCCAAGGAAGGTTTGAGAACATAATGTTTCAGTATAGACACATCGTATAGGTACTTGTGAGACGAGGTGCACTCATGAAGAAATATATGATCCTGAATATGTTGCAGTGGTGTTTCCACGTTCAACATATGTCTTGAAATGATAAGACCTATATGACCTATTTTAGAATTATTACTCGAAAACAGTCCTTAACGAGTTGCTATCAAAGTAACCGATCTAACGCTGTTCCAATCGTAACAGTTATACATGGTTACTTTTTATTCAAATCTAGGCAAGTTGTGTAAAAACAAACAAACAAAGAACAACAGCAACAAATAAGCCAAACCAAATAAACAGATAGACCATGTATAGACCCAAACAAATTCTACACACCATTGAACTTTCGGGGAAATACATAAGTGGGATGTATGGACACGTATTGGTTATATAGCAAATTATTATTGTTTACAAACCAGGAGCATTGGATTATCAAATATTTCTGTTTGCTGAATCGTTTAACAACCTGTGCGGAAATGAAGGATCATTAACAACGAACCCGCGATGACTCACACTTGGACTTCACACTGGTCAGAAAGTGACCACTGGCCGACGACAGGTTCTGTGACGACATTTGACCACAAACACTTGACCTGTCAAAATTCAATAAGAAGGCGCACTTGACCACACTCGTCGCAATGCGTCATGAGGGTAACGTTACACGTTGAAACCTACATCTAGATTTGTCTCACATGATGTAGAAATCGGTGATTTCCCGTCGGATTAAAGGCGTTCGACTTGACAGTTAGGAAAGACCCACAGGGAGGAGTGCAACGCGAATTTTCTCCCATTTCCTCGCATGCAGCTATGTATCAATGCTGTATGTGTGTGAAAATCGTGTGTGCGTTTGTGTACGCATAAGAAGATTCATTCAAGTTACTAAGACACATATGCAAACTATTCAAACACACAAAATAATGTCAAAAATGTGTAATAATGATTGAAGTGCAAGAATATGTGGTACTATAGTATTTCATGACCTTTGTGTTTTTACTTGCCCAATTTGGGCAAGGATATGTTCTCATTGTTCAAAAACACTTGCCCGATTTTGATTTTCACTTGCCCCGGGCAATCGGAAAAGTGTTTATGTAGCACCCTGGCATACACACACATACACACACATAAACGTATACACACACAAATACACACGCAAACAGACATAAATGTGCTTTTCTATCGGCTGACAAACCTGTTGCACCTAGATGACGATGAGGACGCCCTTCTGAGAAAGGTCCTTTTTTTTTGTTGTTGTTGCCATAGTCACCAGGAGTTTAAAGATAAAAATATGTAAATTTTTAAGGAGGTATTAATTTTGTTTCATGATGTGATGTGATATGATATGATATGATATGATATGATATGATATGATATGATATGATATGATATATGATATGATACTCGTGGTTCACTTCTTACTCTTAGTGACCTCCACAATCTCTCTCGTCTTCAAATATGGGAGCTAGGCAGACAGCTGGCATATCTGGGCACCGTTTCAGTTGTCAGTCTCTGACAGTTTCAGTAAAATCCTTGGTTTTGATTGGCTGAGATGCTCTGGTCACTGACTGTTACTATGGCGATTGTCAGAGACTGACACTTGTCAGGGCTGACAACTTTCATGAAACGGTGTCCAGGTACTCTTCAGTCATAATGATGTAGTGGTATGAAGCCTACGGGTCTCGTCGTGTCATAGTAACAAGACTGGTAGGATGGTTACTATAGACACAGTCCTGTAATACTTCGTAGGTATTACATTCAGACGAGTAACCTTTAAAGTTACGTTCCCGACAATACATAAAAATCAGGTCAGTGCCCTGTAGATAATCACCCTTGGTAAAGTGGCATCCGCATTACTGTTTGTATAGGATGTAATATAATCATTATGACGCTTCCTTTCAAGACGCATAGTTCTCATTGTCCCCAACTTATGAGGAGGGATGCTTTTATGGATTTTATAATCTTAAGGCACGGGATGTGTGGTTTTGACGTATCAATATACACATGTAATGCCCTCTGGTAGACACCTTCAGTATCCTCTCATTCAGCAATATACACACGTCCTTTTTGTGGGTCGTGTATATGGATGGTAATCCTAAGTACTCCCAGATTCATTAGTAAATCACGGGACCCGGTCGTTTCAATACTTTTGATGATACATCATGTTTGTTTTGTTTCCTTATTGTGTAAGTGTTTTTCAATTGCCAAAACACACTGAAAAACTGAATTGGAAACCTATCGAAAGGACTTAATTGCTAAGTGCCCTGTGGTCTGTGTCCACAACCGGAAGGTTAAAGCATTCTAGTGATACCATAAAATCATTCCAGCATCATAAAATTATTTTGAGTGAAGAGTGAATGGTGGTTTGTTTGTTTGTTTGATTATTTGTTTGTTTGTTTGTTTGCTTGCTTGCTTCTATTGTCTTCCTAACTTCATTTTTTTCCTCATCATTTTTCTCATTTTCCTTCGATTTAAGAAAACTCCTTACGAAAACAGAAATAATCTACCTATAGGCCTAGATGTTTTTATGTAACACATGACCCTGAGAACGTCTGTGGCCTAAGGCTAGATAGTGCCTACCCGGAAGTAGAAGGTCGACCTCCATATTCGGAAGCAGCATGTTGATTGACCTACTTAGCTTGGTGATTAGGGACGGATGTCGTGTCTTAGACCTCAACGAAATGACTCTGCTATGAGCATTAACTCGCCTTCTGTCCCCCTCGGTGCAAGTTCATTACGATCGGGTGGTGCTGCTTTCGTATGGCGCTTGGCAGCTTAACAATTAACCGGCGCTAATCAGCTAGATCTTGCAAAGGATGATGGGATTGCAAACGATTTAAAGGTATACTTTGATCTGATGACACATCCGTACTTCCAGAAACCACTGCAAGCTTAATGCAGAGCTTAATTTATAGGTAAACACAAATACGAACATTGGAATATTAAACAAAACAAATGTTTGGATTTTGAGTGTGCTAATCAGATGGAAGGAAAAAAGCCAACGCCCTGTACCTGGGGAAGCAAATTCCGTTTAAAACGTATGATTACTGCACTAATACTGACAGCTTCTATGGTCATTATTTGTGTGTTGACTAGGCTTCTTACAATGCTTCATATAGCTAACCTTCAAATCTAACATTTCGGTGCTCATGCGGCTTAAACAAGACTAATCGCGTGGCACTGAAAATGAATGCGTTGTTATATTGACATGGAACGTTCACTTTTGAAACAATCATTTATATCTCAGAACAAGCATGAATACCATTCTGAACATGTAAAATACGTTTACATTTCAGGTTTGATGGGTTGCAATCTTGATTAGATTCACAAGAAGGCAGTTTGCTTCAAACACAGACCAAATTGGAGTCAGTGACTCACGATACATCCTCATTATATCAGACAAGGCGCACAACAACTCAACTTTGCATTATAGTATAGAGCAGGATCGAAACTTTTGTGAGGGTGGTCGCATTTTTAAGTACATGTATCTCCTATTTCCTGTGTTTATATCCTCCACTAGCTGGCCAATTACGGTCTTCTAAAAATAATCGGAAGAAATCTCTGTGTATTTGTAGTCCTCAATTGGGACACAACTTCCGAGAGCCAGTTACACCAGGGAGGTGGACCACCTCCCTGGTTACACACACACACAAACATACACACACACACACACACACACACACACACACACACACACACACACACACACACACACACACACACACACACACACACACATACACACACACACACAACACAACACAAGAAACATCCACACTGTAGGCCTCAGAATAATTACACTATTTTTATTTTATTTTATTTATTTTTATTATTTTTTTTTTTGCATTGCGTGTACATACTCCATTGCGGTGTCATGAAACTCGTGGCATAATTTTTACTTGAAGACAGACGGCAAAATCAATGCTCCCATACCATCCACACTTCCTCGAATTGCTCATGATTTATCATTTGATTTTTTTTTTCTGACCAAATTAGTATCCCTCAAGTTGAGTTGTCAGACGTGAGGTATTTTTAGAGGCATGTCCGGACAGAGGCTTTTATTTTGCCACAGACCGCGGGGGTGTTTAATGGCGGCGTAGTTCTTTGGGTTCCCTTTGTTTTACTTTCTCTCTGTTTTTTCCCTCGCACTATTTTCGCCATATTATTTGTGCAGTATCTAATTTTTACCACATGCGAAGGCGGAATAGCTTCATCGGAGCATTTCCTTAGTGAGCTGATTGTGAAAAAAAAAAATATAGCAACTCGAAGAGACAATGCCATGTGTAGACCTATTTTCCCTCTTGAAAGTGGAATTTGTGTTATGATAGCAGTGGTCAGCAGTTATTTCAGACAGCTTTTAAAACTGAGTTTTTAGGAGGACGTACACTTCCCTCTTTTTTTGTGTTCCGTTCTCCCACCAAGCAATATAAAGTTGAATTTATTCTATCCATTGAGAAGAATGTTGCTTCTGTGTTACTCCTATGGATTTAGACGATTGTTGGATATGATGATAGTTCTGACATTTCATTTTGCGATCTGTTTCTGTGGTTCAATTTCCATATAGATCGTGTCGAACTATTTTGCAAGTCGGATCCTTTAAACATCTGAATTGCTGATAATTATTGCATCGTGGATAATCAAGATGTATAGAGTCCCCCGCCCCGCAAATATACACACACAGCAACGCACTACAGCACGTATATGTCAGATTTATTCGTATTTTCCCCCCTGTATTATACGTGCATACATAATCTTAAATGAAAAAAAAAAAGCAGGGAATATGCTATGAACGTGTAAACCAGCCAGTCAAGAACATTAACTTCACATTTAAGTTTTGCAAGTTTTATGCAGTTGAAATCTTAAAGGAATGGTCTATTTTTGGTTGGGATAGCGGATTCAGATTTTCATCTTTTGCGAGATAATTTGAAACTACTTGAGAAATATTATCATCTCACAAATAAGTTGAAAACCTGATGCCAAATCTCAACCAATACTAAATATACCGTCCCTTTAATAGATTAATGGTCAGACTTTGCTATCTTCATACGATGACAAACACAAAATTAATGAGTTTTGTGTGTCATTTTTATGCGGATTCAAGATTTGTTTCACCTAAGACAGTGATAGACACATCTTCGTATCTCTATAGTTTTGGTTTCCAAGCTTGTTGTGCCTGCAGGTAATTCCAATGGCATGTAAACCATGTGTATTATTTTCTTGTAAAGCGACTCCCGTCTTAACGTCCACAATGGCATAACGGTTAGTGAAGACAGGATTCGAAAAGCAGCAACCATAGCAACGTTTGGTGGAATATATCAGTTGCAGACGTTCAATATTCGTATCTTAATGACTTCCAAACAGCAACATATCACATGAAGAAAACAGAAAATTGATGAGCTTCTCTATAAGAACCGCACTTGTTCAGTCTAAGCGGTGTCTGATACACACACAAAGTGTGTCTGTCATGTATGTCACCCTCGGAGAAGGTCTCTGATAATGAACCAAATTGATATGTTCCTCCATCGGAAAGGGGTAGGATGGGGGTGGAGGGGAGGTGAGCTGGCTTAATCAAACATCCAGATCAAAATGCCTCGGTCCCCCTGGAAAAAAAAGAAGAAGAAGAAGAAAAAAAATATGCATATATATATTTATTTATTTATTTACTTATTTATTTAATTATATATATATATATATATATATATATATATATATATATATATATATATATGGCGTTCTAAGTGTATAAAGGCAGACCAGAAAGTGGAAAATCATTTGTTTTCATGAACTTTACAGTTTATTTATTTCTTCCTGAATATATTTTCCCCCTTTCTTTCACTATTCATGGCTGTCTTCTTACCTTCATGGCATATTACGTGGTCACTTGATTTCCATACCATCACTGCCACTGGTCAGGCAAAACTATTTCTTCCAATGATGATATGGATTTCCAATTCAGATATTTCATAATGTAAGTCAACCTTCATAAACTGATTGACATTCAAAGATACTTAAACACGTTTAAGAGACTTCAAAAAGGCTAAAGTACTGATACTATATCGACACATTTTTCGAATGTTGTGACAATGTGTTGCTGCTACATGCATGTTTGCACAAGAAGACTAAAACCTTTCCGAGCCGCGATGTATTATTCGCTAAATGGTGGAGGAGTGCGAAAACTCAAACTTTCAGCATGTCTTCGCTAAAAGCACGAGCAATAAAAAAAAAAGTGCCGATTCGACTGATTTCTGTTGTTACCATCGTGTATCTGTCCTAGCATCCGTAGGTCATAAAGAAAGAAACAAGGTTAATGTCTTCATTCTTAATACCCCGTTAGACCACAACTGCACACGGACCTGCTGGAGATGACGAATTAAAATTCAGCAGAACAAGTGGTGTAGATCTGGATATTCTAGCAAAGCCCGCACAATGATGTCTTTTGGGCACCTGAAGGTTGATGCTTGATACGCCCGGTTAATACCTCAGGTGATGAAAACCAAGGGTAACAAATGAATGAATATAGCAAACCAAAACAGAAAACCCGAAGATAGATGCTGGTGTCCACTTTTCCATGATCCACGTGATCGTTTGAGAGAAGAAACTTTTATGTTAGCATTACCCGCTCCAGCATTGTATTACTGTTATGTTCGGAAGCGTAATACTGCAACTATAGTCAGGAGTAATCTGAAACGCAATGACCTATCATCGTGTTGATAAAGAGCAACATGCGAAAGTTGAAAGGTTAAAGTGTTTTATCTAAGTTGGTAAGTGAAATTGAAATCAGCATATTTATAGAGATTAATCGTAGTTCATTAGCAAATTGTCCACGAAGGATTGGCAATCTATCACACCTCTTATAAATCTGTACTGTCTTTAATAACTTCTTGTGACAAGATATAACGAGGACAGATGCGATACAGGTAATCCTATCATGCTGTGATCGCTTTGAGCATCACGTCATGATAACGATTGCTGTCATCCTTGTTAGTTTTACACTTAAGGAGGAAAGAAAATATTTCCACTCTGAAACATTCATTTTGTGTGCACAGAGCCTACATTATGCTTTCTTCGAAAACACCCTAAATCACGATGTGCCCAAGCTACCAATGTTTAAACGTTACCCTCGCGGTACTCATACCCCACCTGAGGATCTCGTTGACAAGTGCTGACGGGTCACGTCGGGTGGGCTCCTCCAACAGGAAGAGCAAGCTAAGGTGTCGAGGGAGGGACCAGTATTGATCTTAACCATGAATCACCAGCAAATGTCGACTCGTATCAACGTAGACATTAGCCTCCGATGTAACATTTCTTACACAGCTACATCTCTAGAAGATGATACATTCAATATGGTTCACATGGTTATCCCGTACTTAAAGAATTAGGTGTGACAAAATATCAACAACAAAAAAATTCTTCAGGACTGTAAACACTGACTGAGTAGCGTTCTTCGCTCATTTCATATCAGTGGCTATCACGCGGATTTCAGATACTAAGTATGCTGTTTTAGTTTGATTTCTCTGAGCAAGAGTGAATGAACGTATCAGGGATTGATTATTCAATATCAACATTGATTAAAAAGAACAGACTAAAGAACGAAATGGGTGTAGTATTAATGACAAACCCTCCTCTTATCTTATGTAATGTGCTTTATGGGTGTAGTATTAATGACAAACCCTCCTCTTATCTTATGTAATGGGCTTTATATATTAGGTATATATTATGCATGCATGTGTAATTACATGTCACATACAGACAGAGAGATAGAGAAAGAAATATGTAGTCATACAAACGAAGAAAAAGGACTTAGAATTTTAAACATATTAGTCTGCCTTTTGATGGCTCATGCTATGTCACTTCGATATTTCACATAATATTTCCTGCATTGAATGAAAAATCACATTTGGAACTCTGAGTGTGAAGTCCCAAGAGTAAAGGGAACCACAGAGAAAGAGAAAGAGGAGAGGTATGGAAATACGTTTTTGTCTTAAAGGCCGTGTCACACCTTTCCGGGCAAGCTAACCGGGCTTGTTGCGAGGAGGGATTTTCCGCACGCAGGAGAATTTTCCGCGGGCGGACAAGAATGTTTGCGAGTTTCGCACCTGTTTATTACCTACTAGTCACGAACTACTTACCTTCTACTTGCGTGTATTCCGTGTGACCTGCGTGAGAGCTTTGAAACCGATACATTTTCTGTTACGAGCGACTTACAGGTACTGAGATGTACCTGCGTTGGAGTTGCTTGCGAGGCGCTGCTGGTAAGGGTCTCATACTGGTGTTCTGCGTGTACCTCTGCGAGCGAACCCCCATGATTCACTCGGAACAAGTTTTGAGCATGCTCAAGGCCTTGTCATACCGCATCTGGGGAAGTTTTGCGGCTTGCTTGCGGGGAAACAAATTTGCTACCCGGAGCTCTCCGCAGTTGGTCCGCACCTGACAGTACCTAGTGCGTATCTCGCCTGTAGTTGGCCGGAGGTACGCACGCAAGTCCGATTTAACCGCAGCCAAGTTTTGAGCATGACCAAAAATTTTTTTTTTTTTTCCGGGTGAGTCGCGGGGATGCCCGGAGAGGCCCACGCAGAACGCCAGTAGGAGGCCCTTAGCGGCAGCACCTCGCAGGCAACTCCCACGCAGGTACTTCGCAGTCCCGTATGCAGCAAAGATAATGACATTCTGTGGGATTTCTGCCATTCCTTCAGAGGAATTCCTTCACTGAGTTGTCAGCCCTCACCCGACTGGTACAAAGGTCACAAAGTATACTCGCAAGTAGAATTTAAGTAGAACGCGTCCAGCAAGTAAGACACATGCACTGACTCGCTCAAATCCTTGTCCGCCCTGAGGAATTCTCCGGTATGCTAGAAAATTCCTACACTCAGCAAGCCCGCGTAACTTGCCCGGAAAGGTGTGACAGGCCCTTAACATAGTTGCGGGTAAAAAGATTTACGTACGCACCTCCGGGCGACTACGGATGAGATACGTGATAGGTACTGTCATGTGCGGGTCATCTGCGGGGACCTCCGGGTAGTAAAAATTGTTCTTCGCAAGTCCTACCTAAGGCTTGCCCGGAAAGGTGTGACACGGCCTTAAAGGGTGAATTTTACTTTAATGTTAACATGTATCTCATCCAAAGGAATATTAACGTGTGATACACGAGCATTCCTCGATAGATGTGTTGTTGAATTCGTTATAATACCGCGAGAGTTCCCCGGTGGTTAGGCCTACTCCAGATCCATTGCCACCTGTCGAACTCGTGAAGTTTAAGTAGATTTCTTTTTTTGTCTTATCTCGAATCCCTATCGCTGATGGGATCGGAACAAACTTAATGCCAAGGTCTAAAGCCAGAAGGACTCTCAATTCAGTGTCGGCCATTCTCGACAAATAATCATCGCAATACAATGTCGACTTCACCACAGCTACTGACACGTGCGTTAAGTATACACTTGGACATGATCCAATGTGTGGGACCCCACCATTTTCACGCGTTTACTTCGTTTGTGCATTCGCCGAGCCACTTCCGTTCCTAACCTGGAAAGTTTTTACACAAACAGACCATGAAGCGACTGCCACTATACTCTGTGTTTTGTTTTGTTTTGTTTTGTTTTGTTTTGTTTTGTTTTTGTGAGAGGGCGGACAATCCCATACGAGAAATCACTATATTCTAAGTCTTGTATTGCTCAGCTCGCATTTGCAATTGCAAATTACATTGTCGAGTACAGCATTAAGCGAGGGTTTATACAAAGACAACTGCGATGCAGTTGTATTTCGCAAAAAGAGTGAAGTATTACTCCATTGCCTCATTCAAACTAGATCAGAATCAACCCGTAGCCAAACAAGCATTTGACACCAAAACTTCGCATTTTACTATGGAGAACAGAATAAATGATGGTTTATGAACTAATACACATAGGCCTACTGGGGTGTTCTATATCCATCTTTCAGCGAAACATTATTTAGTAGCGTCTGGCATGATCTGATCAGATATCATTCTTATGCAGTTGAGGACTATGTTAGTTATGACAAGCAAAAAAAAAGAAAAAACAACGACAACAATAAACAATAAAAACATAATATATTATATCATTATGCAATAAATCAATGTATTCACTGCGTACCAAGAAAAACAATGTTCATATTAGTCATATTGTCATACTGCACGTAAATCATCGGTACAATCTTATGTTCCATCATTCGTAATTATTGTGAAAGCCTTCCGAAGTGAGATATGACAATGATTATCATCATACTTTCCTGTCACTTATTGCCTGTTTAAATATCAATAATACTGATAACAGTATAATTCCGTCGTAATCATAGATTTTACAATAGGTCCTGCTGCTTCCATCAATGTCTTTATTGTCAAAGTTACGCTGTTATACTACTAGTATACTAGCATGTAATTGTAGTCCATCACCTGTTACCTGTAATATCATAGATACAATAATGTACTTTATATTTTATAAGTGATTAAAACACCCTTCAATTCATCTCTGAATACTTCGAAACATTCATTTCTTCCCATACAATCCACGTTTACACCAGGCCAGGGAGCGTTATCGGTTATGACCAGTACTGGTTATGACTGACAATCAGTTAAGTCAGTTGGGCCTATGATCAGTTTGACAAGGACAACTTTCTAAATTTGTTTATAAAATGTTAAAGGAAATGTATAAATGAAATAATCCAAGCCATTAACGATATTAACGCTGTAATCTAGGCCATTCTAACAAATAGAAAAAAATGGTGGCCTTCAATACATAAACGATACGAGAAAAACATTGTTCGAGCGTTCGATTCTCGCAGCTGTAGCCGTCCGAACACCAACGACATGCGGAAAGCATCATTGCCCTCGATTTTCTCAACCTTTTCAGACGTTGAGGTTCGTGGATATCTCTTTGTCATATCTTTTTACAGAAGTGACAGAAGGACGTCCTTCCGCTGTTCCAGTTCACCATGAATAAGTAAATAGTAGTGAAAAAAAAAATCGCAGACACTTTCTCGGCATTATGATGATTTACAAATTCCATTTGCCGGAAGTCGGCCGAAATGCGATTTGCCAATTTGAGGATTCGATGTGTCTCCCTGTCTCCCGGGTGCGGATGTGTTTTATTACGAGGAGAAATCCGCTATTTTGTTGACACTCGACGGCTTACCAGCAAAATGTTTTCGGTCAATGTTGCATTATTTTTGACTTACAGCCAGACTTCATTATGTCATGCAGTCTTCCAGCCGATTTCGACATTAAGTAACTTATCCTGTTATGCAGCAGTATGACCGCGGCGTTATTCCGTTGAGTATGTACACATGCCTGTTTAGATCTTCTATTTAACGATGCAAGGCAGGCGATAGCTATTAAATTCAAAACACTCTAGGCTTTGGGTGCTGAATCACCAGCAAACTAGCATAAAAATAGATAGTAATTGCTGTATGATTTTGACTTTACTAAAGTCGATTTAAATCAATTACTTTCCTTGCACTTTCGTTCCGCTAGACTTGACCCTTCTCCGACCGAGGATATACCACTAAATTTATTTGTTTCAACTGCATGTAGGATGTCTCCGTTCCGCTTTCCAGTGACTAAACAGTATGGTTCGGTATACTAAGTGGTGATACTGTATCCCGTCTGATTATAACACTTGTACAAGACAAAATTACAAGCGACATGTTTGACATGGGCCGTTTGCTTGTTTGAAAGCAGTGTTGTAGTGTACCATAGCTAAACAAAATGCTGGCAAACTTGAAATAGTTTACGATACTTTTTCACACTTATTTTGCCGAATGTAGTCGACGATGCATGCATGCGGTAAACCCATATTCGCGATAAATGTAAATAAAAAGGATACCGTGCATCATGCTAGATTTGCAATAAATCCCCAGTTCATTATCTCATTGTTGCTATGCAAGATAACGAAAGTACGGTCAACGAGGTAAGTCATTCTTTCCCTGTGATTACTGTTGCTGTAATTTCACATTTTGATCGACATACAGTGAATCGAAACGACTATTCTTTCGTCGGATATGATGAATGGATGCCTATAAACATGTATCTCTGTGAGAGCTTTCAAAGAATGGGACAAGATTGATTTTTTTTTTTAACTCACTCCAACGCAATATACAAGTCAAGAAATATGAAATTGAGAGCACATGTATGGTGGCACGTAAACACTCACCAAAAGTAGTAGGATGCGATGAAAGAGAAAGAGGTCTGTATAAAACAACTCTCCATACATTCGTGTGAAGAAAATCATTGAACTGTGTGAACATTATTAACCAGGTGTTAATGCAGTCATGTAGGCCTAAATCAATTTCGAAGCACTTTACTACAAACTCTAGTAGTCACAGGAGTTAGAGCCACCATAATTTTGTGAAATGTTTTCCTAGATCTTTTTTCTCCCATATTTGAAAGGGCAAGAGGAAGTTCCAAACTTTGCCGGTTTAGTCAGAGCCTAAAATAGGCCCAGGAGGATAAAAGGCATTTGTCGTAAAGGTCTCCCCGTGGCTTGAGAGATTTGCTGTGACGCGGGCAAAGAAGTGGGTTTTAGCAGACCTCCCTGGTTTTAGGGACTCTGTAGGAGTGTTACAGGGGGACGCAGGAGGAGAGCTGAAAATCCCTGTAAATATAAGTAAAGTAAAGACATATTTTGTCGCAATGCTTCCACAGTGTCTCATATAGAGTAATCATAGCATGAGATGATAGTATGCTAATCCATCCACAATAGATAAAGTTTTGCTTTTTACACATTGCATTACGTAAAAACCACTACTATACAGAGCATTTATGGAATCTCAGCCACCATCCCCCCCCCCCCCCCCCCCCTCTTGGCTGAGAAGGTTTGATTTGAAGACCAGCTACATTACTAGTATACACTATCTTGACTTAGGCCGACTTGAAAATGCATTGTGACGACGATGTGCCTAACATTTGCGCTCTTTTTTTTTTCTCTCCATGTGTGTGTATGTTTCACGGTAGCAACCAACGACTGTATGGGGCCTCGCATTAAAGAAGAATTCTACTCCAACATAATATGTTTTATCACCAATTTTATAAGAAAGAGAAAAAATCCCTGAAGAACAGTGCAAATATGTTTAAAATCGGATAAGAAATGAGGAAGTTATGACATTCTGGAATTTTTTTCCAAAAACGTTTCTTGATCAATGCAGTTATCATGAATATTCAAATTAGCAAGGTGATGGTGTCATGCCCTCACAATCTTTTATTTATTTCATATACAGAAATGACAAAAATCTCATATTTCAGCTGTATAAATGTCCAAAAAGTTTAACTTGCCTTAAAAACACCCAAAATAAAAGTAATAAATGTTACCTCTGATATATTTTGGTATGGGAATATGCTTTAACCTGTATTAGCCAGAAATAGTTCTTTTTTTTTTTCGAATAATAGATATAACATGCATAAACAAAATAATATTATTGCGAGGGCATGACATCATCAATTCAGTCATTTGAATATTCATAAGGATTGGTCAAGAAATGTTTACCGAAAAAAGAGAACTTTCAGAATGTCATATCTTCCTTATTTCTTATCCACTTTTCCTCCTTTTTGGAACGTTCTGTAGGGATTTTTTTTCTCTCTTTTTGGACTTTATTTATTTCGGGGTGGATTTCCTCTTTAGATAAACTTTAAGTGACCTATCGTACATCTCGGCTTGTCAAAATGTGATATTTTCCGAACAAGTATCCCCTAACAAGGCATATAGAAGACTTTGAGTGGTCCTAACTGAATTAGGGACAACAATGGCAACAACTTGGAATCTTCGGAAGATAAACTGTCGTTTCTATTGTAGTTACAAATATGTTGATATATGAGAAGTAGCTGGTAAGCATCTTTTTTAATGTTATTCACGTAATATTCAGCATCTCTGCCTACCTAAGTGTACCTAAGTTTGCACCTACCACGCCAAACAAATTCTTCCACCTCTTGAAGTTTGCAGAAGTGTCGCCCCTGAAGAAGACCCGAGTGAAATACTGTACTTGTACAGGCATGGGGTGGGTTGGGTGTTAAAGGGTTGATATACAAATGTAGTTTCGGTTGAGATGGGTCTTCAGGTTTTCAACGTTTTTTATGATATTTTTTTTTTTTTTTTTTTTTAGATAGTGAGAAATCTCTTATGAGAAATGTATAGGTTTTCCCATCCATTTTCGCACTTTTGTCATTCAATTTCAAAGATTTATTATTCAATTTCGTCCCGAGAAGCACGTGGAAGGCAAATCCTAACTTCAATTTCGTCAATTGTCATTGTAATTCGTTTTTCGTCAAACATTGTCGAAGACATAGCATTCAAAATCGTCAGTTGTCATTCAAATTCATCCCTCCCGCTGACGGATCGCAGAATGTAAAGATCAAATTCGTCTTTGTTCACACAATTTCGTGAATTTTTCATTCAAATCAGTCAGATGCTGTCGATTCTTTATTTTGAGGGTGAACCCAACTTCAAGCCGACATATTTTTACTTTCTCTCGTAAATCGTATCGTTACACATTATTCCCTAACCATTTGCTTAGACAATGCACACGAAAAAATGGCTGCCAACCAAAATCGCCAGAGAAGCAGCAAACATAATTATGTTATCCATTCTTTGACCTTAAACAGGCTACAATTCTACACTTAAAATTTTGTCTTTAATCATGTTTGCCTAGAAATCGTTTGTCAGTGTTTTTGTATGCGAGACGGTACGTCTGTTTGTATCAGTGTATACTCGGATTGCTTGTGTATGTGTCTGTATGTGTGGTTCTGTGTGTGTGTGTGGGAGGGGGGACACTTGTGTGTATGTTAACTCCTGAATGTAAAATGTGAACGGTTACAGAAAAAAAAAATACCTGAATGACTGGGAAATCACACCGGATAGAGATATGAGACGAATATGAATGAAAATTTAACGAAAATGATTGGCGAAAGACGAAATCGACCCTGCTGATTTGAGTGCTGCGAGTGAGACTGACGAATTTGAACTGTAAATGACGAAAATGTATGCCAAATGACTAAATTGAATATACTTTATTTGAAAATGAACGACGAAAGACGAATTTGAAAGTAAGATTGGCCTATTCCGGACATCCTGCGACGAAATTGAAGTAAAAATTTGTGAAATTGAATGAAAAAAGTTTGAAAATGAATGGGAAAACCTATATTAAGAGCATATCCTTCTAAAGAAAAATTCAAAATTTATTTGATGAAATTGGTTTTGAAATGGCCGAGATATCCAAAACAATGCAATCCTAATAAAATGTGGGACCCACCTTTTACAATTGTAGGATCGCTTTGCTTTACTTTATTTTTAGATATCTGAGCCTTTTTAAAACTGATTTTCATCAAGTGAACTTTGAATTCATTTTAGAATTATAAGCTCTGTAACATTTCATAAAGCGATTTCCAAGTATCTTTCAAAGAGTTAAGGGCTGAATCCTCACCTCAACCAAAACTATATCATCCCTTAAAAGCTCTGGGGTGGAACCGCGCTCTATCATCTTTGGTGGAACGACTTAGCGGTGAATCTTCTCTGTCAGCTTGCTTTGTTCTGACTGACTGTTTGGGTAATCCTTTTCCAGGCTGACATATTTGTTCCCGACTAAAGTACACCTGTTTAGTGTGAAACAAAATTCAGAAGATACCGAGGTTTATTCTTACGCAAATACACTTCTGGGAAGGTTTTCCTGACGAGCCATATCAAGTTAGTATTTGGCAAGCGTTGATAAACATGATCCATTGCCAGCACAGTCATCGGTTTGGCATCGCATAATCTGTATTAACTTTATGCTTCTTTGTCCAAACTTATGATTATACAGTCATAATTTATTTGCCCCATCAACGGATATGTTGTCCACTAATGGAACATAACAGATCGTTGTAAGAAACGTCTTTGTTGACCAACAATTCTGAAAACTTGTTAGAAGTGGAAAATTGGTGAAGAAAATGTTTTGTATAAAATCATGTGACAAAGCCTTTCACTTAAATGTCAATATATTTGCACACAAGAAGACCCTTTTATGTTAGCACGTAACAAGTGGATCATTAAACTTTTCTGCCTTCTGTACAGTAAAGTTTTATGTTGTGAAAATTTTATGCTGCGCATAGAAGAGAAAACTATGGCACTGACAGAAATTTGAGTACATCAGCCTGGAGCCACGACCACTGTCCAAATCAAACACCGTGTACATGTCGATGCATATGGTGGCAATGATGCAAGAAAATTGATGCAGTGGCCACCCGTTCTGTTCTACTTTCTCATACTCCCTTCCGTAAAGATTGAATCTTTTGCCAAAACAAAGAATGAATCATGCAATCTGATAAAGGATATAGCGTCATATCTAACTACAGTTGATCAAACAAATGAAAAGTGAATACCAAACGTCTACGGAAAAATCGAATGTCTGTTGACTCGCCGCTCTTCATCCTCGAGATAATGATCAAGACTAGTGTTTGGTGTTTAAATCTAACTTGTGAAATGGTGATGAATAAAATTTCATTCCCTTTTCATTCACATTCGTATAAAACTGTAGCATTTATGCTTCATCAACCAGGTCAAGACACCAAATCATTTGTATTCTCTTGTTTCTACTGTTGTTCTGTTCTCATTTTTGTTTCTCTTGCTGGATGTATCAGTTATACCATATTCACACAAGAGCTGTCATAATCGCCTTTCTGACCCCATAACTTGCTGAGAAGCTGGTAACTGTAAGCTTATGTAACTATGTTGACATGGAAACAACAATAACCACGATGATGACAACGATGATGATGATAATGATGATGAGATAATATTATGATATGGTGATGCTATCATCACTGTCATTATCATCATCATCAATATAATTATAATAATGATAATAATAATAAAAATAAACTAATAACAATGGTAATGATAACAACAATAATAGTGATGATGATAATGATAATAATAATGACAATGATGATACTAATAATAATCATTATTATTATTATTATTATTATTATTATTATAATTATTATTATCATCATCATCATCATCTGTGAGTCGTCGTCATCATCATCATCATTGTAGGCCCTACTGATGATAGCGATAATGATAGTGGTAATAGCAATAGTAATGTTATTTGCCCGTCAAACAAGGCATGATATGAATTTGATTTGATCGCGGAGTAACGTGTTTATGAAAACGTCTGTCATTATAACAAGTGCGTGGAATAAGGTCGATTCGTACTTCTCTTCCGTTATGCTTCCGATGTTTTCTCTCTCACACCATATGTCATTGGGAGATACTTTGATGTGGCAAGACTAGAGAGTGAAGGAGGAGAGGATGACAGTCTGATACCCAGCGTCAGTTGGTTGAGCGCTCAGCAAGCCATCCGGGGAAGAAAGTGAGAGACCGTCGGGTATCGATGCCGCGACGGCAGGATGCGCAGATTGGCCCCAAATCGACAGGAAATCCGTCGTTTTGTGGATTTCGACGGCGTTGATCATTGCCCTCAAGATTCGCCGTCACAGTGTGCAACAAATCAAATATTGGAAGGAGCAAACAGCGGTGACTGGTCATCGCTGGTTACTCGAGCTAATGGAAAATGTCCATTCTGGGGCGATTAATATCGATTGAAGTGCACACTTCCTCTCATCATGTTTTGTGCGGTCACTTGCCGTGGCTGAAACAGGTTATACATCGTAATAATTCGTGATAGCAAAGGAAATACGCATATATAAAGATGAAATACGTTAAATTGAATCTAGATAAATAAAGGGAAATCACGGAGTGAAGGTAAATCAAATTATCCCATTTTTGACGCAGCACGAGATCTACTGGAGAAGTTGTCGTGGACTTTCTTAGACTTCATTTGACTTGCTACCGTTAGAGCAGCTCCTATGCCTATGAAGTTTAAGGAGAAAACTGTTATTTTCGTCACTGCCAAACGACGATGGTATCCTGAAGAGCATCTTATTAGCACTCGACCAGCCTCCTTCGAATGAAGATAATCGAAACTTTTGATGGTTTTAGGATGTCGTTTATTACTTTTCCAGTTGAGAGAAAAAAGGCATGATTGAAAGCAAAATGCCCGTCGGGAAGGTCAAAAGGAATTTCAATCTCTCGACACTTTCAGCGGTCACTGTCAAACTATTGACCATGAAGTTGACCGTGAAGTACACTAAGTGTGTCCTCAGAAAGGAGTCAATCCGTGCAAAGCTGTCCGCGCAAATTGCTGCTGCAGCCGCGACAGAGGAAGATCCATAATGTGACATTTCCTTTCTATTTAAATTACCGTTTTTATGAATCAAACTGCATTTTCAACTTCCAGAAGATGATTTTACATTCCTGTGTTTTCTTTGTATTCACTCAAGGGGCAGGATTTAGAAAATGACGTCTTATTAGTGGATGTCAGTGAAAAATTACGAATTACTTTTGCAGAAAAGAAAGGTATATGTAATTACCTATTATTCTATCCCATGACTGAGTACAAAAAGTCATATAATGCATTATTGAAATTACCCCTCTAGTTTTCTTCTTTTCAAGCATTATGTTGGCAATCCAATGTGTAAGTTTTATCCATGTTTATACGATATGCCATTGCCTTTAGGTTTACAGTTCCAGCCATAAAGATGTCGAAATGACAACGGTATATGTAGATTGAAATCAGAGGCTGACGTCATCTGATCTTTTCTCTCTATTTTGTCTTGTAATATTACTCGAACCATACGCAATGAACGGCGAGTATACCTTATCACAGCCGATTTTAGTCATATTGTTTAAGTACACATCAAGAAAATCGTCCGCAATTGACATGACAATATAGGAAAAAAAAGATTTTAATGCCTTCTTTCTTTCTAGAATGGAAATCATAAGTAAATAGACTCAGAGAAAGTAGCAAGAAAATGAGACAGCGGCTCTTTGTTAGAGTATACATGTCATGTGTAATAGTAGCCTTCCTTTTGAACAATAAAACTGCTTTTCAAAATGCCGCCAGAAAGAACTGAAGAACGAAGCTTCGAATACGATACTTTCTGCGAGGTCATTGCCAAGTGACTCTCAGAAAAATTCGTTACAGTCTGAAAATCGATGACGTCTTCTTCTATTGCAATTCGCAGCCTTGAGCTCTGGTGATGTTGAGCGTTCTCTACGATTTTCACAAAGTGTATAGGACACGTAGGACGATAGTTTAATAAACTGGTCTTTTGGCTCAGGAACTACTGGTTTCTCGACCCGATCAATTGTTGATGAGAATAGTGGGTGGTCACTGATGAGGACAACATGCAGTATTCTGTACAGGGTCATTTAGAGATATTTATCTTTAGCATGGTATCGTCTTATTCAGAAGGAGTAAATCGAGCGATGAACCTATGACACATCTGTATCCGCTTCAAGCAAATCAGTACTTTTTAGCATTCACTACATAAGTGTGACAAAGTCATAGAGTATTCTGTTGATGTACAATTTCCCCCAATATATTTCCTATGAAAAAAAAAAAATCACTACAAAAACAGTAAGAAAACCAGCCAAGAGATACAATACAGTTTAAAAGAAAAACAGTCTTGAAGGTAAAATGACGAGACTTGACATCTAAACACAGTGTGGCAAATCATGATACCATTTAAAGTTAGTAACATGCTGCATGAAAAACGAAATAAATTGACAGCCAAACATTCTTAGACTTAAAAACATGAGTTAGCTCATTACATGTTAACATTTCACTCTTTGAAGAGTTGAACAAATGTCAAAGTCCTCATTGTTGAAGCAATTCTCCTTATTTTGAATTTGTCTTGGTTTTCATGTTTGCGACTTGTTTGCGTGGCATGAGAATGGGTCACAATCTAATACAATCACAATTTCTGCTCTGTGGTGCTCCAACATGAATCATTTCAGCTGTGTGATGCGTGATGATGGTGGTCCAGGAGGATGATCAATTTGAGCTTCTGATTTGTTAATTCACTAGCGATAATCTCTTAATATACCGACATTGTCCATCCATGTGATCAGTCACTGAACTCCGCCCTATGATACCTTCCTTCTCGGATTAGAGGTATTGATCCTAGCATAATTATGTACCAACGCAGGTCAGAATTTGGGTCATGAAGGAGAGGGGGTGTTAGGGGTAACCATGATGTGGCACTAGAATAACCATGGAGCTACGGAGCTCCATAGAATAACCATGGAACTACATCATAATATGTGTTGTACCTCCATTGAATAACTTAGTGCCGCGTGTGTGGATCGGGGTGTGGATATCCACACAGGATGGTAGGGATGTGCGATCGGGGATTTGCAGCTATTGCCAATCTCATGAGAACACTGTCCCAAAGTGTAAAAGGATTTAAAACTGCGACAGTGGGTTCAGGGTTCGAACCGCAGCTTCCTTTCTTAATACAAGATCATGTGTTGCCCACAGTATCCCTATTGCTGCAGGTGTATAGATAGGTACAGTATACCCCAACTCTTGGGTGATCATAAATCATATAAAATGGCTGTCTGGTAAGAGGCTAATACCCTAGACGAATAAGACCATTATCATTATAAATTATTGTTATCATAACTGTCATTCGGGAAACTGAGTGGGTTGATTTTCCTTGACGAGACACGGGTCCAGCACGATTCGTGCAGACTTCATACCAACACACCTTCAAAACGACTGATCTATTGACGGTGTAACCCATCGTTCTTTCGTCATTACGTCTGCGTCACTTTTGACAGTCTTAACCATTAACTCTCTCAGCTCCACTGACGGATGTACTGCGTGGAATGACAATGGTAATTGGCAACAGTGGTCCTGAAATGGGTTCCATGAAATGAAGGCGTAGGCCCTAGTCGTGCTCTTCCGTCTAGTCTTATGTGTCACCACCAATGACTACCATCTGGTCTTCAAGTATGATTCAACTTAGATGAAGTAAAAATCACTGCTTGACAAATTGCCTTTCATAGACGTAAAAAAAAAAACCCAGGTATTATTTGGCCTCTTTAAGTGAAAGACATAATTAAAATCATGGGAATACAAACTCGACGCAAGAATTATCAATTTGAACAAATTGTATGCGGTATCCGGTTGGGCTCGGTTGGGAGCTCGGTAATGTCTAGTGGATATGACTGACGTCCGTCTATCAATCAGTTCTTGGGTTCGAATCCCACCTGTATGTCAATGTAGCCCATGATTCTAATCTTGTCTGTTGCAAAAATCAAACAAACAAACAAACAAACAAACGAACACTGAATAAGCGGTGTGTATTTATGTCGATGTCAGCCAGTTGCAGTAAAAAAAAAAGCTCAAAAGGAAGAATCACTCAATAAGTCAATGGAAAGTTCTTGGTCACTTCCCTTGTCTGGTAACATCATGCAATATCTATTTTTGGCACTAAAAATGTTGACAATCTTCATGATCTTCATTTCATTTTTTTTTTTTTTTGCTTCTGTCCGAGTTAGAGATCAAGTCAATCAAACTCGCATTAAATAATGATGTTCAAGTCATGATTGTGTGTTTATTCATAACATAGCACTAATTCGTTGGTGAAACTGCGACAGGGTAAATGAGGTAGTGTGACGAGTGTTTTACCTTGGGAATGTCTTTCATGATAAGCCGTCAGGAGATTAACTACAGACTTTGGACCCACAACACTTATCCCCCCCCCCCCCATCATCATGATTTGTCATAATCCACAATACTCCATAAGGTATTAGTCCTCTCGACATAGATACTCATCGAATCGTTCCATTTCTCATATTTTGCATGCATGCCCTTCTCCTTTCCAAACTCTCATACGATTTTACATTGTATTATTTTTTTTTAGATTCGCACAAATGTGTTTCAGGCTGCCTCTACAAAATTATTGGAGTTTTGGATTGTCTTAATGCGAATAGAGACAACTCTTCTGAAAGATACGCATGACGTCGAATTGTGTTTTAATATTTTTCGAGGGGGGGGGGGCTAAGATATTCCAGAGATACGGCCAGGAAATTCGGATGTTTAAATTTCATTTCAGTATATAGTAAAAAGAAGAAGAAGAAGAAGATGTCTTCGTGTATGTTCTTCATTGTGACGGTATAATCGCAGGTAGGTTTCGCGGCTCACGATATATTTATGGAAACATACCACTTATGAATATTTTTTATTTCTGTCGGATTTTTTTTTTAATATATAAGTCTTGTTCGTCTAGAAAGAAAGGAGGAACAAATCCACAAGATGTCAATACAAATGAATCCTCTGAACGAGAACAGCCCCTTAAAGCCCGGCTATATACCTCCAGGGATGAAATCAAACTCCCAGCCAATTTCGCCTCCAATTATGTCCTTCCTTTCATACAATATTTGCTTGCACTGCCATTTGCACTGCATGTATCGTGACTCCTCTCCCATCTCAGCACGTCTTCTCCTCTCTGTCCCTTCTCTCTTTGTTTTCTCTTATTTTTTCTCTCTTTTTTTTTTTTGTCCTCGCGTCACGTGACGTCCGACGCCCTAACCTGTTCGTTACACTGAGGGCAAATATTGGGACGGTGGTGGGGCAGTAAGTAGGGTGTGAAGTGGATGCCATCCTCCAAAAGATGCCAGCTGATGCGAGATGTCATTTACCCTCCAGGTCCGTCAGTAATGTGACAAGTTTTTGTTCCTCTCCTCACCCCGACGCGAGTAGACTATAGTGGAGTCTGGAGGAGCAAAGCTGCTATTCTTTCACCTACCAGTCACTGCTGCCGTAACTGGCTGTCCCATTGGTAGCATACCTTATATTTCCTTTATTGTTACATTCATCACTTCTGTTTATTGCATGATTCACGTATGTACGTAGTGACTCATATGCCTTGGTTCATTAAATGTGTCATTTTCTCCCGGTTTCATTTTAATTTCTTCATGCATTTATGCCTCTGTTACCTCATTACCCATTCTCTTTTCCATCAATCGGGTCGAATTAGAATAAACGTAGGCTATAATCAAATCAATCATCCTGATTCCAGAGACGCACGCACACACACACACACACACACACACACACACACACACACACACACACACTTTCTCTCTGCTGTGACTGTGTGAAATGATTTCACGCGTTGGAGCGCCTTTTCTAATAACGCAGGACTAACTTTAACAACGTAAACTAAGAACTACAACATCAACAAGTCATAATTCATTGACTGATTTTCAAATAGCTATTTCTAATGGTTCACTACACGAACGCAATATCATGTCTGAGAACACAAAGCAAAACAGAACAAAGTGAATAATCATGCATTACCCTCCTTTGTTATTGATTGTGAAGTTTTCCAAAGATAAAGTCCACAAACAGAGTAATACAGTAGACGATAGCAAATATTGAGTTTGAAGAAACACATTCACGCACAAACACACTCACATAGGCGAACAGGCCAAGGAATAAAAACTTGATACAAGACGCCGCAATATAGAAGGAGTAGCAAGAGATTAGGAGCTTTTGTAAAATTTCAGTCCTTAGTCAACGTGTTGGCTAGCGATTTCGAGGTGATTTTTCCCCCTTTAAAAGGAAGAAATTAGTCTAAAAGATCCACATTGGAAAGAGCTAAGTGCAATACCGGGAATAGCGAAGAGCAAGCAAATCCGATGTTTCAAAAGAAAAACATTCATAAAATTATCACAAAAACTGGCGGCAGATTGTTTAAAAAACGAATTTGTTGCAAAATGCATCTATTTCTACACTTGCGGAACAATCTCTCTGACTAAGCTAATATACCACGCCAAACCTGGAAATCTTGAGTCTATAATTATAGTCTTGTAAGTGTGTTTAGCGTATGCTGCATTTTGCTGCCCCAGAATCGTCTATGTGAAAGTTATGTTATTAGAGAATACTCTAAAATTAATCATTTCCATATTCTCTGCAATCGCAGTAGGACCTAGTTGGTGTCGCCATGTAGTTACTGTATACGTACACTAACGGCGACACACTGAAACGCCATGGCGTTCCGAGATATTCGTTGTAGTGAGCGATATCACTATCTACTCTTGACGTCACACACAGGCCTTGGAGAGGTCACACTATTACTGTGTCAATGCATTGCCAATTTGGCACGTGCCGTTAATAGTTCCCCTGGGGGAACTATTGCCAAGCGGTATGATGCCATTCCATGCACTACACACTCGTGTACATCTTATCTGCTTTGTTTTCATCAACTTTCTCATGTTTTATAATGCGAACAATCATTGAAAGCACTCTTTAACGTGAAAATGACTTAGTACGATCGAGTTGGGGTCCAATAATTTCTCTCTCTCCTCCTCTCTTTGTCATTTCGTATGGATTCTTGGGTTGTCACGTGATGTTTATCATTCTTATGGAGCAAAGCAGTAAATTGCAGTAATTCAAGATATCATTATAGTGTGTCTTTTGATTGCTGTGAGAGTAGTCACAGTTCCAGCATTTTTGTCGTTATCGCACGCATTCCAGTAAAAGAAACATCACTGAGCATTCATCGAATCTTCATGCTGTCAGTTTGTACTACTTCTTCAAGAATGATTACAGGACGCAAAATATGTGAGCAATAGTCAAACCTACGATATTTTAACTCTTCATTTCCCAGCGTTTGGAATACAAAAATAAAATGAGCCGTGGTTTGAAGGATATTGATTTAGCCTTCATGAGTTTAATCGTGACATGCCAAGGAAAACTCGTTGATGGTATGGCAATGACAAAATAATTTGTCAAAACAAATATTTTATGATGTTACCAAAGAATACATTTGGCACGAATCTCCCGCAAAACATGTAACGACCCTTTCCCGCGCCCTTGGGCGAACTTGACGTTCTGATAAGCGGAGATTAGACCTAGGGGGATGAGTGATTTTACGGTATGGTCTCTCTCTCAACCAAAGGGGAAAGTCACGTGTGTGTGATGTGAAAACCCCTGGATTACATGGTGACGCGACCAGTACCTGATGTTTCGCCGAATCGACACTCTCAAATTAACCACGACCTGAAATCTAAAACGTGTTGTAATTCGGCTGGAAATTCAACCAATGAGAGAAACTCAGATCCCCCTTCAAGCTTAGAGTATAGACTGTTTATGTGATGTCGTGCGCAGTGGAGTCCGTGCTCGTTTGAAGGTGCGAGTTCAGTGACCCTCATCCGCAGATCACACGTACTTTGTTTCTTCTCGGCAGCATCATCAAGAAGATACGCTGACCTGCGTCAACTGCATGAATACGAGCAGCCGCATAACTTTGTTGAAATTACAGATCTCCTTTTTTTTTCTTTTTTTCTTTTTAAGTTACGAAGATGAGGGCTTAATGTGTCCACATTGGAGAGAACGAATAGATTCTGAGGGGTGCTGTTCGTTATTCTGAAGGTTCGTTATTCCGAAGGTTCTTTGTTCCGAAGGTTCGTTAATCCGAAATACGCAAATTCCCTGTACCTAGAGGTTCGTTAATCCGAAAATGAAAAAGGGTTCGTTAATCCGAACATTAGTGGCGTTATTCCGAAGGTTCGTTATTCAGGAGATTCGTTAATCCAAAAATGAAATTCGGAATAACGAACCTTCGGAATAACGAATCGTCGGACTAAAGAGCCTTCGGAATAACGAGCTGTAACCGATTCTGAGAGCCAGGTATCCATGATTGTTAACGATACACCTAAAATTGTTACGAAATAAGGTCAACACTCATATCTATTCATGGGATTTTGTATTTATGGTAAACTTTGTCCTCTTAACTAATTAAATATGTATTTAGATCAAAAGGCTTGATCTTTTCACTTTTCGCTTCTGCTACTTTCTAACGTTGTCTAAGTCAGTGTATTCAGAAGAACGCATCTCCATGCACACATACATCCCTGTCTAAAGCTGACTGTAATTGACGTTGACACCCTCACAATAATATTTGGCGTTATACCAGCTTTAAGTGCGATGATGGTACAAACTCGTGTCAGGAAATCTCGAAGGTTGTCGAGTCGGAATTGTCTACATGTTTGCGTATGTGGTTTTAGGCTTTCGCCAACAGTCGTGTGTTCAGTGTTCCTGCGCTCCAGCGTTCAAGACTCATTACTGTTAAGAGCATGTTGATTGAAGAATCATCACGAGTTCATGTTCATGTTGAGTAAATCTATATTCTTGAAAACCTTCGCCCTGCCAAATGTGGGTAATTCCAAAAGTGGCCTCTGTAATGACATTTGTGTAGGTCAACGGCCGTATTTTACCCTGCCGTATATCTATTACCAACATTATCTCGAATCTATTTCTCTGAATGTTATAAGTAAACACAAGGGTTAAAGTAAAAAGTTTTGTGTTTGATACACCCAGAGGTGAGGTAAAAGAGCTTTAAAAAACGACGAGTAAATTTTCAACTATTCTGTGATACGTAAGATGTGTAAAGGAAGAGTCGAAAAGACTCCGGGAGGGAGAAAGGAAAAAAAAAATGAAGAGATAGATAGGTGGATAGATAAATAAGTAGGTAATAATAAATAAATGAATGAATAAATGAACAGTGGCTAGAAGCATAGGTAGATCAATAGATGAATAGATAAAGAGAAAGAGAGGAGAATATAAGCGGCCTTTATTCTGTGTTTTTCCCCTCTCAGTTAACATTGCATTGAACTAGATTGCCTGGAATTCATAATGTCGTTCGTCTGTTACGTCATTTACGTAATTTACGAATAAAGACCCTCCATCCAGATACGTCATCTATGCAATTTTAGAATGAAAACCCCCTCCCTCCAGATAATTTCAGAATGTGCTTAAGTTTGTCTTTCCGAGAAAGAACAAAGACGTTGATAGGAAAGTCTTAAACGAATTCGTTGACATTCGTATGTGACGGCCGTTATTTCACCTTGACAGTTCTGCTCTATCTACCACGATTCCTACAATACATTTCCTATATGTATTGCTGGTTTTTATTTCTCTTCTTGAGATGGTATTTTTGTTTGTTTGTTTGTTTGTTTGTTTGTTTGTTTGTTTGTTTGTTTTTGTCAATTTACAAAAAGTGGGGATTCCCACGCTGTTCAGCGTGCCATTCCAGTAACTTATTTGGCAGTTTGACAACGTGAGCAAGAAGTATGGACATGATGGAAACCTCAATGCAAACGTGACAGCGGCTCTAATTCTGTGACTGTGCAAAGATCCGCCCTCGTCAGAACGTTAATTGATTTCTTGCTATTGCAAATAATAGGTGAGAGATACCCGGATGTGATTTCTGGTCTCTATGAGCAATGACTTTTTGCCAAACTTCTGGGACTTGGTTAGCATAAAGGTGCTGGCTCATGCCACTCACAAGTACAAACCTGCAAACATTTCTTGTGCATAACATGGTAGCACGTTTTTCCTCTTGTTAAACAGTTAAAGTGAAAACACAGTTCTCATGATTTTATGCAAGTAGAACTGTCAATTTTTGCTCCGAAATGTACACATTATATGCATACGAAATGTGTGAAATATCGCTGTAAGTTAGCCAAAAAGGTTCGCCGGAAGTATGACAGTCTCTTATAAGAGCATTCCTGATCATGATGGCTACGTATATAATTTTTATTTTTTTTTATGTTCGGTTATCGATAATCGACAAATCGGCAACAGCAGCTTCACTGTCCTCACCGATTTTCCGCACTAAAATTAATCGAATGAATGGAGCTTTTTGGAAAGTACGATTAGTCGGACGTGATTAATCATCACGTATGTAATATTCCACATACCCACTAGTGAACCGGGAGGGTTCTTCTGGAATCAAAATCGACAAAAATTATGCTGCACTTTTGATCTCAAAATATTCCAAAACAACTCATCATCCTGGCAAATCGCTTCAGCCAAGTAAGTTCTATGGTATACTATTTCGGTGTATTGCAGGCAAATTCCAACTGGTGGAAGATGGATTTTGAGCCTTCTGAGAACTATGATTTGACTTTAAGAGCGTACCAGCGGCACTGGATGAACCTTCCCGAGTGCGATGAAAATATAAATAAATTTTTTTCGGGGGGGGGGGGGTGGAGGGTTGTTACACTGCAAAAGTCGTGATATTGTGGACGTGGAAAGTTATTTTCATCCCATTATTTTCAGTGTAGATCCTATGACATTCGTGATCCGAATACTCCGACTATCGCATGTTATGCTACCTGGACGATGTGGCACAAGAGCAACACATGTTCTTTCTCATGCAAATGTTTCTGACAAATTTTCACATAGCAAAAAAATAGTATGGCATAAAATCCAATCGACTTTTCAGTTCAATCATTACAGGAGGATGATGTCACAACTTGAATATGAATAAAGATGTTCTTGAGGATTGTTTTTAGATGTGGGGTACAAAAAAAAGAAAACATCTTAAATATATGTGATGCTTATTATAGGTAATGATCATCTAACATTGATTACATACAGAACAAAATGCATTAGTTGAGGTCATCATAGATTTGGATTGCAGGAATAAGGAACAAAGCCACCGACGCCCTCATCGACGCAGTTATTTCAATGTAGGTGACAGCCAAATTCCGTGACCGTATTGCTTTGCTGCATGTTGTCATATCCGAATAGATCTGTTTGTGTGCCGAATCGTTTGTTTGCAAAGGAAATTAGCCTGTAATTAAGAGTCCCTCGGGGAGTACTCTCATGGGCCTTGAATTCAGTGTGTGATTTGTGCCAAGCAATCAAAAGTCTCTGTGACTCATTAGATCTCATTTTATCATGTCTCATGAAATACATTCTTTCTTTCTTTCTCTCCCTCTCTCTCTGTGCCGGGATTCGACCTGTGCACAAAAATCTTTGAAGTCGTGATCTTGGCTGAAATTATCATAGTATACAATGAGTTTGAAATGATGCATTTTACTTTATCGATAACTGATTGATTTCTGATCACATGCTATTTACGCTGTGTCCAGGTCTGTTTGAATTGTAGTGGACTGGAATGTCCTCTATAATAATCATATCGTCTTTTGCTTCCACTGAACTTCACCGTTGTTAATGTGTCAAGTTAAAACATTCAGGTTTGTAGAAGAGTGTGAGTGTTTTAGGATTATGAATGATCAAGCCTTTAAGCATGATCTCCACGCATATCCTCGTTCCAATACGAAAACATTTTGCCATGTTTGAACGTCTGGTTTCTTTTCCTACCATAAACCCACACCGGTTCCAGTGTGACCAATGATTTAGTCTTTGAAACAATAGTCGGAAAGACGTGGGAAACCGAGTTTTTAAAACTGCTCCAATTTTGTGGTGAGATTTTGTTCTTTTAGTGTTTAGCCGAATAAGAATCCTTCTGACTCTTATGTTGCCCCGTATTCTGTTGCAGCTCATTTTCGTGGTAACCATGACAACTTGCTGTTTGTAAGGACTAGGCGATAGCCCAGGGAATCAGTGTTCTTGCCAACTGGCGGAAGTACGTCATCTTAAACCCTATTAAAGGGGCACAATTATTATCCGGAAAATAAGGAAGTCTTCAGATCTTAAGCCTTGCTGTATGACGGAGAAAAGTGAAATTTCCCCCTCTTTTAGCCCCGTTGGTTACTTCGTTTTTAGTGATGAGACGATTCCGCTGAAATCCTTATGGTATGCTTAGAGAGGAAAAGGCGGGTGATAGAATCCTGCCCGTCCGAGTTGTTACAAGCACTCGTTTCCATGACAACACGCAACGGGAGAGCAGATTTCAACGCCACGCGCGGAAGTCAAGGAGGTATTGACGTAATAAGGGGGATGTTGGAGGATGGGGTACAGATGAAATGACTGACCTGATTGGACGGAAAGCATAATAGTTGCACATTCCACTGAAATGACATCAACACCAGAAGTAGGCCTACATCATCATTTGTATCAATAACATTTACACAAGCAATCGCGATTCTCCTGTCGCAGAGGTGAGTGTGGTCTCGCATCAGTCTCACTTAGAAATGGCTTCTTGCGTCTTGCTTACTGTATAGCTATCTCTCCTTGCTTCGTCATGTAATCTTTTGTAAAGGGGATGGCTAGTTACTGATCAGTGGGAATGCTGGGAGATGATTGTTCCAATCCTTGTTGGATTCATTTAAGAGTACATTATATATCTATTATTGTGTGAAAATAATCTGCTTCAGAATGGTCTCATATTCAAGTAATGTGCAGTTTAATGTTAATAGCCGTTAACGATCGCCCCGTCACTGTACAGGCATGCTAACCTGGAAACATTAAACTGCACATTATCATTAACAATCATCCCTCAGCATTCCCACTGATTCCCACTGATCAGTTACTAGCCATCCCCTTTAACGTTGCACCCTAAGCATGTTAAGCATGCCAGTGACTGCTTGGGGGTTTTCCACCGAGTCATATTCATACATCACTCAGTCGGTTTTTTTTTTTTTTTTTTTTGACCGTCTTGTCCTGTTGCATTGTCGTTACAACAAAGGACAAGTTAGACAGACAAGAGGTGTTTTACATTAGCGACGGATATTTAATAAAGATGCCTCTTTTTGCGGTCATAGTAAGTTTATTGAAACTATCGTTCTCTCACTCGCACACATACACCCTGTCCCGTCCCCCTCCCCCGATCTACGCGCACACACGAAAGTTATAACATACGGAAGTTGTACGTCCACCTCAAAACGAGAGTTAAAGTTGAGGGGCATTTGATGAACTCTGGATAGAGAAAAGAGCACCGTGATCAACGTGACTGTGTGTGATAAATAGTGTCAAATAAAGAACAGTGAAAGTTGTGAGGCAATGGCATCGTTTCATCTTATTTGCATAATGATTTGACTGCAGACAATATTACTGCATCGTAAACACATGCTAAACTCCATAATACCATCTTCTCATTCTAAGGGCAGACTTGAGTCCAATAACACTTGTGGTATATAATCGGTTTGCTTCATTCTCCTCATCTTATTGACCGTGAATTTGAACTGGAGTGGTAGTTGACTTTATGGTGCGAGTATGACATGAAGTTTCATCTTGGTATACGTATGCTGCTTTGTACGGAAACAGAGCAACCAGAGAAGTAGATCAGAAAGAGATAGATAAAGAGTTATGAACTGTTATAGTTACAGTTCAGAGGGTAAGACAAATCGGCAACTGTGTACACAAAGATTCACCAATTTTCTTTTTCCTCAAATATTTGGGCATAGACGGAACTTATCATCTTATGACAGTATGCAAAAATATATTACTCTTACTATATACAAAGAACAGCTTTGATAATATATATATATATATATATATATATATATATATATATATATAAATTTATGCTCAACAGGTACATCACACAGATTTGCCAATTTGTCTGACTCTCTAAAATTGTTCATTTCATAGCTTTTTGAGTGTGTCTGATTCTTTTCCACCAAATTTTCACTGGTCTACTTCTCTGGGGGTTTTTTCGTTTTTTTTTTTTTGTACCAAGCGACATAATATTAGGGAGGAATTTTCCCTTTAAGAATTTGTATTTGGTTTGAGATAACAGTGAGTACATGTTTCTCCTCCATGGCACACAATTCTATTAAGGTTGACTCCACCTTCGACTAAAAACATATTCCAACTGTGTCAAGGACAAGCTGATTTTTATCTCAGGGTGAAAGAAATTGTTCCCTAAGGGGAAATGTGTATCGGAAGAACAGCAACGATGACTGGGAAAAAAAAAGTAAAACGAATAATCAGTGCGCAAACTTGGACGAAGTTTACATAAGCAATGATCAGTCATCACACGTAGCAGTCAAAGGTTATCTCGATCATCCTGGTCACGTGACAGAAATGTCTCTTAGCATGTCTAGAGCGAAACTTCTTATCCAGTCTGTTCATAGAACACATGCATTGCCATTATTTCTATCGTTATGCTCTGAAGAGAGAAATAACTGATTGACAAATTGCCCTTCATTGGGACCGATTATTTAGTGGTTCGAGTGATAGCCATGGTAAAAAAACACGAACGTACAAATTGTACACGCATACGAGGGTATTGGGATTCGAACCCGCGACCTTCTGATTGCTAGACAGTCGTCATATCCACTCAACGACCGAGCGTCCTGCCAGTGGCCGTTGATTGTTCTGATCACTTCTGGCTGTGGTTATTCTGCATATTTATTCATAATTATCGATGATTCTATAAGTCGAGTTATTGGCAAGAATCATTAATTTGAATGACAGACGAATAGTTTCGACTCTGCTGAAAACACAGCCAGACGATTATGCTACCAAGCATCCCCCAAGACTTACGAGGTTTAAATTTTCTCATTATACATCAAGAAAAGTCACATTCGAGCAATTTTGTATGCTCACCAAACAAGGAATTCTGCGCAAGGAATGCTATGCATAGCACATTACCAGGACAATGTGGATATTCTTACAGGACTGCATGTCTTTCATCTTTTCTTGTATTTGGCTGAATTCCCTCAAAATTTAGTCAAAACTATTTGCTTGATTTGCCTCATTCAATCCGAAACAATTTTCTTTTGAAGAAACATATGTGTTTGGGACATTTTGTGTGAATACTCTTGTTTCAATGACAATGGTCGGTGAAATAGGATTCTTTGTATAGTGTCAATGGTATGTTGGAAGTTTTTTGCGTCTGTTATCTTAAAGTCTTCATTCTGAATGCTAAGTAATCCTTTAAAAATTCAAGCACCGGGTGAATCTCGATCAATGACCCTTAAAGATTACATGTGAGGTTGACTAAATTGTCAATTACGTGTTCTACATAACATGAGAGCTAGTTAAAGTGAGCTTTAGTCGAAAAGACGGTAGTATGGAATACAATTGTATTGCCTTGTAAAGGTGACAACGACATGAGAAGAAATCTGTGACGTAATTAGTCAACTTTTTTCCTGTGATCATTACAGATTCCACGTCTCCTCTCTCCAACTTCGCCTGCCTCGTGGCTCCCGCCACCAACTCCTTCCAGCCCGACCAGCCCGACCCGCCAACCGTCCGCGTCCTCGCTCTTCACGGACCCAGGTTCGTGACATCCAACGTGACATTCGAGCGGCTCCTCTCGTTTGGATCTGACGGAGATTTTCCCGCAAATCACGAGGTTGTATCAATAAACGAGAATACGACAGTTCTGAGGCTTCCACGGAACGTTACCTCTGTGGGAGCATACACGTGTCTACATCATAGTGGAGATCATATTTCCAGAATAACAACACTTTTGCAAGAAACAAATTGTAAGTTATCCTCATGTCTTTCTGCATGAACCATCATCCTCACATAAATGGTAGCCTTTGCTGCATCTCTTGGCGGAAATCATACCAAGGAAAGGAATTAACTTAATTCATACACCGAAAATTGTAAAATCGTAAGGTCTTTACTCAGGTTCCGTTTTTCAGCGTAACAGTCAATTTGTGGACTTGAATAGAAACCATTCTAAAGTTCTAACAGTAGTATGTTATCATGTCAAGAATACTGGATGATTTGATCTTGGATTAATACCCAAATTCGCTTCTCCCATGCCATTCCTCCCCTAAATCCCCAGTGCGAGTACGGCCATTCAAGCGGTCGATACGAGTAAGTGTTAACGACTCGTTTAGCCTGCGCGCAGAGACGGATGTGAGGAAAGTGATTTGGAGAAAGCACGGTGACGCCGTAAGCGACTGGAAACGACAGTCTACGGTAGATGTCGAACAAGCGCAGGCGCTGGACTCCGGACTGTACGAGTGTCACCTGTTTGGAAAACGTGCGGACGGACTCCATGGGATTATGGAAGTTATCGTGAGAGGTGAGTGGCATTACTCACCACGAACACCTGTCCTATTAAAGGCTGTTTCACAAGTCTAGGGCTCCCACAAGGATAACCGCACGTCGAGGCCTCGTTTTAAAGTGAAAATGAAATATAAACTTTTGGCGATAAGGATTATTGCCAACTACCTATGTCATGTGATCAATAACTAGGGTAAATGAGCTTGGCATGTCACAAATAATGTAGGGCAAGATGTTTCCCTGTACATTTTGGCATTTAGAAGAGTTCCCCCCCCCCCCCCCCATTTTGGTCCGTTGGAATAACGTATTTGCACGTTATCCCAATATACAAAAGAAAGATTATGTAGTGTGAGTCAAGAGCAGGATTTCGAACATTGTGCCAATCTTTGAGAAAAGATAACCGCTTGAAAACGACAGATCCATATATCTTAAGTATTGTGAACGCATTTAACAATAGTTTTTATTTGTGTGTGGTTTTTTTCGTTAAGCTTCTACAATATTATGTACACACAGAGAATCGATAAATTTCATTCTTCCGCCATGCGTTACAAATTAAAAATTTGAAAGCCTAAATTCACTTGTGATGTAAAATGACGATGCATTCTAAGCAATGAACGTACCAATGCTATTTCAACGTTACCCCTATGCAATTGAAAGCTGTGAGACAGTATTGAGGGATAAATATATCCTCATTATAAACAGAGAGAATAAGAAATATGTGCATAACAACAAAAGCTTAACAAGTAAATGTAAATTAGATGTTTACATCCACACAGAATGAAATTTCAGTGAAAAGGAGACTGAGCAAGGATGGTTATAGTAAGATGAGAGGAGAATGACTAGGGTGAGATTGAAATCTCAAGAGGGAACTAAATTAGGACCAAGACTAACGGAAGAACGTAACCTCAACGATTTCCTCTTTTAAATACTGACTGTTTTTTTACCGACGTCAGTTATCACTCTTCATTAAGAAGGCAGCACGAAACTCGAATGTTGTCATGGCAACGGTAATCCCTAGAACTTCACTAGCAATTGAATTACAGCGTTAATTGGTAAGCATTTACGGGAAGGGAAAAGGAAATAGTTCTGAAGACGCTCAATTTAATTGAATGTTAGAATGCTTGCTGATACGGTACATTTGTGAAAGTGGCTTTCATCATTCTGTCCAGAGGACTTCGCGCCATGATTTCTTAAGTCCTTGGTCACTAATTTACGTGCAAGGATCAAAATTCGAGATTCCGTGAAGACAGGCGTTTTTTATGACTTCGAAATATCTGTCATTTTGTTGGGACTGAAATACGGTAGGCCTATGGTTGAATGACCTTTCTCTCTCTCTCTCTCTCTCTCTCTCTCTCTCTCTCCAAGTGGGATTTCGTTCCCGGATCTCATAAGAGTAATCCTTCAAACATGTCAAAAGTCGCTCATTTTTGTTGTCGTTTCATGAGGTTGCTTTCGTTTAGGTTCAAAATAATGTTCCATGATATGTAGCTATGGTAGCGATAGCTAGTCTTTTTTTTTATTTACTTATCTATCTATCTATCTATCTATCTATCTATCTATCTACTTTTTATTTATCAATGTGAATTTCTTGAGGTACAAGGGTTTTGTCATTTAGTATATTACGCTGAATAATTGTTATCAACTTTCAGTTGAAGGATAATTACGCATGTTTTTCCTTCTTTTTTTTTACCACAAAGTCACTGGTCATGATTTTTGTACATATACTCTAATGAAAGAACTAAAGACATAATTTACTTTTGTAGTTTGTCACGTGACTATCTTCTCTCTCCAGCCTGTCCAGCTGGTTTCTGGGGCGAGGCGTGTGACAGGGACTGTCTGAACTGCTTCAACGGCGGCATTTGTGATGACGTCACAGGGGAGTGCGCCTGCCCACCAGGCTTCATGGGTCGTCACTGTGAAAACGGTGAGTCAGTAATCTTCGACGGTCAATGAACTCGGCGAGAGAAAAGTTCTAGCAAAGGTTATATGACCCCGAGATTGCTAAAGATAACTCACTTGCAGCAGAAAAACAGTTCATAACATGTATTAATCTGTTTATCAATGACTTTTGCAACTGTAACATTATGTCATTTTTTTTTGCCTTCTCCTGAGGACTGAGTGATAAAGACATATTACTGAGGGACAAAATAGGAGTTACTGATAATTATGTGGCGTTTGTTTGTTTGAGATCAGGCGTAATGAATTGACAATCAACCAGCACTTGGGCAAATGATGGTAATAACCACTCATCCCCAGCGAGAGACGATGGCTATGCGACGAATGTGACTCTTTCTGAACACGTCGCCCAATGTTCAACCTGTTGCCGTATCCTAGCAACGATCCTATAAGCCCTTTTGGAGTCACCCTTGGCCGAGTCTGATTGAGAACAGTCTCCGTATCCTACCAGGTCTCTGCTTCTACCCTAGATATAGCTTCCTCGTGATACGTGCGAACTTAATGTATCGGTGTATCCAAGGACAACATCGACATGATACGCCTTGATCTCATCAACCTCATGCTGTAATCCATCCGACGTGTTTCTTAGCAGCTGAGGATAACATGTGAAGTTTTGCCAAGATCTTCGCCTCTCATGCGCAAGTTCACGTAGTCAAGTACATAATTAGGAACATAATACGTAGGCATCAGGACATGGTTAGGAATACTGTTTGTTACCAAAGATTCCTCTATTTGGAACTCATAACTGAATGGTGATTTCCCCAGCTGAAGTATCTTTTCCACTCTCTTGAGTGGCAACTGTTCCGGTGTTCTTCTTCGAAGCGTCTTCCCGAAGGCGAATCTCGTAGAAAGTGGGAATGCCCCCTTGACACCCTCGTGACCCAGCGGAGTGGAGCGAAAAGATGTGGAAGTGGGAAACAGGTGTTTGTACGCAGCGAAGGCCAGAAAACAGATTTAGCCATATCAGTGACATAATATCGGCCTAACTCAGACTTGCTTCACCATGCCTATCATGTCAGCTTAGAGAGAGAGCCCAGACTTCAGTCAACATGCTTAAGATGACTGTAAGCCGGCACATAGACTAAGTATTAGCATGGAGAGCGGCGATTAGGGACCTATGGTAGCCATCCAACTGTTTAGCATAAGCCCATCCAACTGGACCCCGTCGAAGACCAGATATTGCAGCTGAATATAGTCTATCCAGCCAGCCATCTTCTCAGATGGAAATGAAACAAACAATGATGAATTGCGTAAAGATGTTTCCCTTGTAATGCTTCAGGAAGTTCAGAATCAACTGCCTTCAGAAAATAATGAGAGCTTCTAGGTCTGTATACGAATCAGATTTATCAAAGAAAATTAATTAATTGGTCAATGACACTACTATTCTGCTCTACACTGTGACCGAATGAATGGGCATGCTTGCGATGACGATCCAAACGAATCGAATCGTCACACAGAGAGCGTATTTCACTGACGATCGTCTGTAAGAACATACATGCGAAAATATGCGATCAACAACATGTTGAGGATATTTTGAACTGTTCTAGTATGGCTGCCAACTCTTGAGATTAGGTTACCCATCGCAGGTCATTGATCCCATAGATTTCCATTCGTGTTCTCACTTATTATGACGGTAAAATTTGTAGGATTGCAAAAGAAGAGTTCACTGTCGCCAGAAAATGTTGATTCATTATGCGAATACTTCCTCATTGATTGCGATAGTGAGTGGACATTTTTCTGAGCTAATATGTATTGAGAACTCGTCAATGCGAAAAGTCATCTGGTTTCTACCCGAATGACAGCTAAGGTACTGCCTTTTGAGTACAGTTAAACAGGTGCGTTAAGGTTTGTCCAAGAAGTCAAGTGATGGCAGCGCCCATTTCACAAGGCCAACTAGAAACCCCCACGTTTCATTTCCTGTGCACTCTACGTGAAGTTCTCTTTCGCACATCGCCAACTCTCTTTCTCTCCGTGAAGCCAAGGAATTCAATCGGAAACCGTCGTCTGGAGAATTAAATCTTTTCCAATATCGTCACAGTTGACTTGACTCATCACACCTTATCTCGCGCTCAAGAGTCCCAGGTTTGCGGCCCACGCCACGCTCGCTGGGAAGCGAGAGCGAAGATCGCTATTTCAGACATTGCACTCAATCACTAAACCCATAATGATATGTTTATGAAAGATGATTACAGAACCGCAAGCGGACAGACGACAGCACCGTCTGTACTTGTACAGTATAAGGCACGGAATCCAAGTCTGGCGTTTATTTTTGGCGGGATATTTTGATGTAATTTGTTCAGTGCCAGAAAAGATACTGGGTTACTAAATTGACAGGTAAACGTCTTTCCTTCCGAAGTGCTCAGCAGCAGGCTGTCAAGGGATGATCTCAACGAACGAAGGTGAATGACTCGCAAATTATATGGAAATTAAACGATGTAAACCACTCGAAACATCATGTCTTTAATCCGACGTAGAAAATAATTGGTGTTGATCATCTTTCTGTACTTGTTCTATCGAATATTTTTTAATAAGAGTGTTGAAATACACCTTCGATAGAAATTGGTTTTAGGCTTCACCTCACAATATTCAGTGCTCCCACTGATATGTCAAGATATTTTTATTACCTGACTGTACTTTCAAGGTTTATTTCTTAAAAATAGAGAATATTTTTCATTTGTATGAAATCGTATAAAAACGTACGTTGGAGGATAAGTCATTTAGCGTCTGAAATTTTTATTGATGGTTGGGGATGTATGCCTCAAAATTGACTGTGATAACAAGAAAAGAAATGACACAATCCTGAGTTACAATAAGTTTAATATTGCACGGGGTGTTGTTTTTAATAATTGACTTTTTATGTACAAACAACAATCGACTAGTAAGGAGATGACATCATCATATAATGTTCAAGTTCAAGTTCAAGTTTAAGTTCAAGTTCAAGTTTATTTTCATATTTCCACTTTCTCAGTGATGAGATTACAAAATGATTGACAGTAAAACAAGAATACAAAAAATATACAACTATTATCTTTTGATTGGAGAAGAAAGAAAAACCAAAAACATACTTAACACAATTGTATATGGTCATATCATCTGAGGATGTCACAGGTAAATGTCAGAAATATGATGGGGCCTACATAAAAGCAATGACGCTTGTAAAACTGTAGGTTCCCGAATTCATAGGCATGAAATTATACGGAGAACGGATATGTTTATCTTGACCAACTAAAATTATACCAGTGCAAAAATCAATATAAAGAATGAACTAATGAACCACATGAATATCGCTCAAACCAGACTGTATAGATCTCGCCGTGTTTAAGAGGTTTATAGATGTTATTCATGTCATGAATTACTTGCATATATACTTGATTGATAGGGACATAGATGCGATAGACACTTCTAGACTTCATAACTTGCGTCTTTTGTCCGACTACTTTTAATGCTCCCCTTTAATTGACAGCACTTCATGGGCACATTATGAATCTCAAAGGGGTTGAATAAAAAAATCACAAAAACCTATGAATATATAGAAAATGACTCTGTGATATGTTTTAATGCAATCCAACCTCTGACCTCTCACTGACCTAATTTTTAACCCCTAGCCCTGGGAAGCGACGTTTTTGGACAGCTGGGACAGTTTCGGTGCTCGGATGGTACCAGAGAGCGCTGCAACCATGGTGCGCTGATCTGCATGGGTCACCCTCTCGGCTGCTCGTGCGCTGCGGGCTTCTCGGGGTGGGACTGCAAAGAAGGTTGGTAGCACCGACGGCGGCTGATGCTAGGTCTCAGCACTGATTGCTGTTTCGAATCAAAATGTTCATCTGTACCTGATCTCATTCTAGTACACTGGCCTATCAGCTAACCACATCTATCTGGATGTCCAGGGTATAATGATATGATAATTTTTATGAAAATAATAAGGTCTTATTTATTCAGTGTATCATCTTCAGTGTTGCCACTACTCTCCCAGGACCCTGCCATTATCATTATACTAGCGTTGTCAGGTACCCATTTATACACCTTGGTCGAGGGGGACATAGTGGGTATAAACATCTTGTCCGAAGACGTAAGTCCTGGGAGGGAATCGAACTCGGGTCCTCCGATTGGGAGTCGGGAGTCTTATCCACTGCTCCACAGCGCCCCACTTATCTAGGGCTATAATCATTTACATTGTTGTGGTATCAGATATTTCATGTCGGAAATGTTTTACCTTTTTTTATTTAGATCTGTTTTCACCTTTTTCTGTTTTATATTCTGGATAATTCACCCAATATGTCTTTCTAGCCCTCACCGTTAATAATTAACAAACCTTCAGTGTAATGATAATCAAGCGAGAGATCATCATGAGAGCTGCGATCCTATCCCTCTATGTAGTAAGAAATATCAATTGTGATTTTCTTGTGTTTTATTTTCCCTTTAATGAAAAATAAGAATGACTGAATCGTATTCTCTCTTACATTGAAAACTTCCGTGCTCTTCAGTAAATATATTGATTACGTCACCTTTTCTGCATTCCTGTCCCAACGTCAGCCTGTACAAACGGCACCTTCGGCGCAGACTGCGAACAAAAGTGTCATTGCAGGGATAACGCCCTCTGTCGGGGAGACACGGGGAGCTGTGAGCTCGCTGGTGGCTGTATCGATGGTTGGACGGGTGACACGTGCCAAGGTTTGTGTATTTGACGTTGTACATACACCGTAATAATGTAAAAATAAGTAAAGATAAACAAGGGTATTATTCGTAACATTTGTGCCACAATGGCGAAGTAAGTTTAAGCGTCTTACATATTGATCTTCAAAGTTAATGCCTATAAGATTAGTTACCTGGACGTGACATTCAAAAGTTTTCCGCCACTTTAAAATTTTCACGGGTCTGCATGAATCTGTGGTACCTAATGATGGCCACAGCCCACATACTTACGCAAATTGATTAAGAGTTGTACTAATGACCTCAACCTCACAACTCGTCCAGTGATTTGTGAACAAACATATTGAAAAGTTCAGTTCAAATTTGATGCGAAGGGTGCAAAATTTTTTTTTTTTTTGTAGTAGAAATGAAGGGGGTGCACTTATTAAAAACTTTCGAAAATTGCTCACAGAGAGCGGAATTGTTATTCCGTTGATGGAGTTGTTATTTCGTGACAAAATTGCCATTTTTATAGTGGGGTTGTATAGGCTTGTGTGTTTGTTTGTTTGTTTGTTTGTTTGTTTTTCCCCCTTGTTTCTGTAGGTCCATGTTTTAGGTAAGGGGATGAAAGCGCCTTACACGCTCACGCAAACTATTCAACAATATTGATGACATCTCTATAAAAGTCATTGAAACCTCTTTGCAATAATAACATGAGCATTGACAACAAATTAACTTCATTTGTTTTTGTAGTTCCTGTCCAGAGACTGATATCCTTCACGGCTCCAAATGACACCAACATCGGAGCCACCGTTTTTCTATCATGCACGGCCGCGGTAAACTTCACCGACAACACGTTGTCACTCGGTGTGACGACCCCGGAAGGAAATCATCTGTTGACGAAATCAGTGAAGCGCGACGCCCGCGGTCAGACGCAGACAGTTACGGTGGCGGCGGAGATAACGAGCGCTTTGCAGAACTTCACGTGTAACCTAGCAACAAGCAGGGGAGGAGAGCAGACGACAGTCATTGTGTCCGGACACGGTAGGTGATGAAAGACAAAAGGTGTAATACCGACAGGTCACGGTCAGTGAACACACTGTGTCTTCCTTCCTCCTGAGTTTCTCCAGGTGAGACTCAGTTGATGACGCCATCACCAATCAGAGTGTTCACTAGGAATGGGATCAAATCGTCATTTTCGTCGTATTTTAGACTTCACCTTTTTGTATATCATTGTGATATTACCTGGGACAAAATATCTTCAAACAAATATCTATTACGGGCAATGACGATAACTTTTATACACATAAGACGAGGAAGGTTTTTCATTTTCCTTGCAGTCCTTTGTCCACACAAAGGGGCGTTTTAATGGTATTAAAACCGATTTGTCGAAACAAAATCTAATATTTTGAAATTTGATAAAGACACGCAGTAGATTTATGTGAAATGTGGGGCAGCGTATACCCTATCGCTCAGATAAAAAGAATGAAACAGCTCATCCTCCTTTGTGATGAGAAATTTTATCGTCATACTGGACACTCTGACCTTCTTCCTGTTCCATTATTGCGATTTAAGGTATCCAGTCAGTCTTCTAGCTGCAAGGCAAAGAGTTCAAAGAGTTGAGAGTAGTAAGAGACATAATATTATCATGGTGCCAAGGAGAGAAAGTGATCGAGGAGGGGGGGGGGGAGGACGGAGTGAAGAGGCTCAGAGTAGACAACGTATGCAAGGTTGTTCCATCCAGGACTCCTAGAACCTTGCTTTCGTATTGTCTGCCAGACTCTTCTATTTCGGGAGGTCTTGAAGCTGGAAATCCGATGTCTCGAGAAAGCGACACATGATCTCCAGAATTAGCCAACCAAGGAAAATGAAGATGGGGTCTGGTGATCTCAGCATCAGTGAAGATGCGCTGACGGGAACCAAGACAATGTTCTGATTTTCTTCTTGTAGTACCTCATATGTTATAGAATTCCGTTGTAAGAGTACAGCATATCTCTTATTTTAGTAATATCCTTGAGTGAATTGTCTAGGAAGAATATGTGCTTGTTTGGGGTTGTATTTCTTTCAGGGTCTTTATAACTGTGTAATGGGGAAATCGTATGAGTAGAAATGCACGTGACCTATTGTCTACCTTTTGATGCAGTCTCACGTAGTCATTTTCCATCGTCACAACTGATAAAGTAATGCATACATAGACTGTCATTTTCTCGGAATGTGCAATTTATTACGTCTTTTCTGCTTTGTTCACAGAGCTGCCAGTATTGTCCCGACCGCCAGAGGTTAGAAGCATTGGAAGCACGTGGGCAGAGCTGTCTTGGCACGCCTGGACCTCCGGGGTAGACATCGGTGACGGCCCGGTCATTGCCTACCGCGTCAAATACAAAGAGCAAGGAACAGCTGACTGGCAGATTACCGATACCGTGACATCACAAAAACCTTTGACCCTGAGAGTGGCGCCACTGGAGAGTCGATTGGTCTATGACTTCGCTGTGGTTGCCATTAGACCTGGTCCTGGAGGGGAAGGGGCGCTGGGTCCTGTGGTTTCCGCCAGGACCACTTGTCAAGGTGAGTGTTCATTAGTCCAATGGTTTTCAAGAATGATAGTCCTGGAATTATCGGCCCTTTACACGACACGTCTTCAAAGAGGATGTATATTTCTTTCATTTGTTCATTTTTGTCATTGAGTTCAAGCTTTGAATAAAGATCCCAATCATGCCGTTGATGGTTTGATTTCTTTCTTTCTTTTGCCGATCGCATGACCGCAAGACAGCTTCCACATGTACCAGTCGAATTAGAGATGGGGAAATAAGACTCTTTGAGCATCCCTTCCATTTGCTCTAACTTATCATGAAATCACTTTCAGTTTTACTTTGTAAGCTGCTGTCACCTTGACATCGTCTTTTGTTTAGTTGGAGGGAAAAGGGAATGTTCCTGTATTTCGTCCTGGGGCCCGTTTCATAAAACTTGTTATCAGTGACAACTGCCACATTTCTATGACAAATTTGCTCTCAGCCAATCAGATGCAAGGATTTCAGTAGCTTGTCACATCTATGACAACTTGTCACTGATGACAAGTTTATGAAACGGGCCCCCGATCTCGCCTACGTTCATATTTTCTGGCAAAGACAATTTCCCACCGGATGACATTTAGCCTTTATTCAAGGACTCACCATCAGCAGCAGTTAACGCTGAACATCATTGTCTTATCCAAGCGTTGGAATCGCATCGCCCTACTTACGGTGTGCCAATTGTTTTCAATGTGTCATTGGGGTCGGTGAAAGAAAATGGCTATTCAGAGAAGATGATGGCTGAGAGCGTCTTGATTAAAGTCTAGGTGTCAATGAACTCGCGTTATGAATAATCGTTGCAAGTTCGCTAAAGAGTAAAAACTGGTCATGCATGTGGTCTTGCGCTGGATTACTCGTCCGTGATCCATGAAAGCAAAGTACTTTGTCTTTAATCTTTAGATATCAATACCTGACAAACAGAATTCCGTGTGGGCTTCTCGGAGAGAAAGAGCAAGAGAAAGGATTAGTTTTGTCTTTGTTCCTTCCTGTACAGTAATGCTCTCTAGAATGATTACCAGCTATCTGAGAGTTTATCATCTGACGCGGCAAATTTTAAGAGAACACATTGATTCAAGTATCCCTAATTTCAACTGTGTTTCAAAGACTTAGCAAAGAGAGCAGCTAATAGCAAACTGATATAGTCTACGAAGCCCTTATGATGACAGATTTCATAATCAATATGGTATTAGTGTTGACCACCCACCAGCTTACGTCACTGATTTCTCTTGTCTCCACAGCTCCTGACCCTGTTCCTGGCCTTCAAGTATCAGCAATAGAGGGCGCTTCGAGGTCGCTGCACGTGACGTTAGAGCCAACTCTGGAAAGGAGATGCCAAGTAGACCACTACATTATTCATTACGCTGTCAACAGACTTGACCAGTGTCGTGACGTTACCACGCCTCAATTGAATGACACAAGCCTATTCGGCTTCCTTAACACAACGGAAAAGAGTGTCATTATCTCGAACCTTCATGAATACTCGACGTATAGAGTGACAGTCACACCAGTTAAAGGCAGAAACCTAGGACAAAACACAACAGCATCGGGAACAACTGGAGGAATCAGTAAGAACCACTTCTCGCTTACCCCCTGCCTTTCTTTTTTGCTGAATTTTCCCCTTGTGCCCATTTCGTTTTTCTTACCTGCCTCTTTTTTTCTTCTTCTTCGTTGACCTCTTCTGCTTTCTTTGTCTAAATAATGAAGGCATCCAAAATGTAAATGATGTGTGGTACACCTTATCGAGGGGAGATATGAAGTGCACTGTAATCATAAAAGAATCTCCTTTCGTCAGCGCTTTTAGCGTCTAAGGTAAACCAAGGAGGTTTGAATAAACGCAACTAGCTTGTGCATAACAAGTGCATACCGTGCTAATGCGGTGTTAAGACTGCATTTGCTCGTAGAAACGCAATTTAAGTCGTTCAAGACTGGTCCTGACCACAGGTGTCTCTGGAAACGTGTGTTATAAAATCAGCTAGTCCTCAATGGGTTAATACTCAACATTATCATAAGAAAGATTGTTTTATGGTGAAAACAAGGACAATTGGGACAAAAGGGGATATTATGAGTAGAGAGTATAGAAGAAATGTGTATTCTGTGCTGCAAAGTTTAGTCACGAGCCGAAGAAAGGTAAAAAAGAAAGTCGGGGTGGGTTCTAGTGCCGGAGAGTTCTGAGAAGAGGTATGAAGAGGCATCAACTAACATTGATAACTTTGCTCCACCCCACATGTTACCTTTTATCTATACAGGACCAACCTTGCCCCCTTCATACGTAGAGGTCACTGACCTGTCCACGAATGAGGTAACAATGAGCTGGGGTGACGTGCCGTGTGGCCATCGGAAGGGTGCCATCGAGAATTACCTGGTCATGCTACGAGGGGCCCATAGAGGCACCGAGATCGTTCCGTCTAGCAAACATTCTTTCACGTAAGGCTCCATCTCGGGGTGACTTCGCTAAAGAGGCCACGTTGTCTAACGGGCTTGCCATATTGAAAACTCTGCATGATTCTCAGGCACCCAATCTTTCGGACATAATACGGGGATGGGTATCCGGGTTGACGTAATGTTCGAACTATTTCGTCTACGTGCGACGTGTGAATGGTTTTAAAGTGCAGCATGCGATTCTTCAGAACTTCTTTCTTAGTTTCTCATGGAATTTCCTACGTTCATTTGAGCCTGATCATTGCAGCTGTATGTTGCAAGCAGCAGGTTGTAGGTTCTAGTCTCCATGGATTCATACCTCTCGTTGGCAACATGTAATCGTACATCCTGTCGTAAGTAGGATATACAAAGAAAGAACAACTATTAGTAAACTTTTGTGATATTGCAACAATCTTGGTTAATGATTATTGGGATGTGAGTGTTGTCAAAGCACGTGGCTTTATTAGGAAGCCATCGCCATCACTCCCTCAGTAGTAGTGACGTTGTCACAGCCTTAAAGGTCCTTTGAAGTCATTATTGTCTGTCGGTAAGTTCAGATTGAGTGTCACAGCAACAAACGTGGTTTCACGTAGCCTACTCCATAGAGATAGAGATCTCCGCTAGACAGGTTGATCAGGGTTCGCCTTGCACCAACAAACATTCATGGACGGGTGAACTGTTTGGGGGTCAAAAACGTGCTTGGAAAGTTTCCTGAGGATGACGCATGGAAGACGTTTGTTTGCACTATATCAATAATCTTCCTTTTTCTTAGTTTTATAATAAAAAATAATAACATTATTATTGTTATTATTATTATTACCATTATTGTGATTATGACTATGATTATTAATTGTTATATTTTGATCTTTATCAATAGTATTACTTTTATTACTGTTAGTAAAAGTAGTAGTAGTAGCAGCAGCATCATTATCATCATTTCTACACAAGGATTTCTTCGTCAGTAGCTGTCAATACTTTTCCAAAAAGTCCGGCAAGTGCTCTCGACCCAAAATTTATAAGCATCCTATTTTTACAATACAAAACAGGACACAAAAAGCGATCGAAAAATAAAATTCTGAAATTTGTGATTCAGGCAGTTAAACCCAAGTTTTGAGTGAGGAAACTCGATACTCCATACAAATGTACGTTGTAGAGATTTGTTTATGAACAACTGGAGAGCTTCTTTCAAGAGGTCCACGTATAATATGGTTAATTATGATATAAAAAAATTAGCGTTATAAAGCTCCTGATCTATTGCATCATCTAAATAGGTGATATAGATGACGGCGTTGTCTGTGTTCTTTTCATTTCGAAATAGTTCTTTTTCGACAAATCTATGGACTGATTGTGTAAGGCCATTAATTTCCGACTCCACTCAAATCACTGGATATGCTGTTTTTGATCAATTTGATTCAGGTTTCAGAACATCTTGGAATGCACGCTGTATAACTTCACCATCGCAGCTTACAACGCCCAAGGGGTTGGACCCTATAGTCCAGCTATTCCTATTGTTCTACCAGCAACAGTAGGTGAGACCTACTTCCCTGCCAGTTGGTAGATGCTTTGATCTGAGAATACGATTGCATGCTCATAATGTATACCACATGCATTTGTATAGCATTCGTATAATGTTCAATGAAACCCTTACTATATGGACGACCAAACCAAGCCCAAGTGGATGACTTTCTTCCACATCCGCAATAACAGAGATTCCAACTCTCCTGCTTTCTGCGGGAGATCTCCCACTTTGAGACCATTTTTTCTCAAATCTCCCCCTCTCCGGGTTTGAGTTTGAGTCTTTCATCCGCTCTAGCTGTATCTTCTCCAGGTTAGATTAAGCTTTCTCTCGCTTTAGCTTTTAGATAAGTATGTTTCAAAATCCAATCACGTGTTTCTCAGGAGTTTTTGGTAAATTGTTTGCCAAAGTGGAAAGTTTTGTTTGAAATATTGATTGGCATATTTGAATAAGGACGCAAAACTGAAGTTGGGGAATTTCGATTTCTTGAAAGTCGAGTTGGATTTGACCTTTTTAATGCAACATATGCTTATGATTTCATATCGCCAAACATAAACTTTTATCATTGCGTAGTGCCTGAGCCGATACGGAACCTTCGCATCACCCCGACTGCAACTGAGGTGCACCTCTCGTGGGACCCGCCAGTCCAGTCTGCTTGTCCTCTCACCTACACCATCACATACACAACGCAGGTGATTGACCAATGCCTGTCTCAGCTGGGCGAAATACACACATTATCTACGGTCACCACTCGCACAGAGTACACCATCAGAGGCCTCAGACCCTTCTCCACTTACAGTGTGGAGGTCACAACCCGGAACTCGATCGGGCAAGGACCTCCGGTCGGCAACACATTCAGAACAGCCGAGTCAGGTAAGATGGCTTGCTTTGGTTGTTTTCAGTGGAAGTGTATCATAGGTATTCAAATAGTGGACTTCAATGTCCAGCTCTGGATGACACGCGTTGAAAACATCTTAATGGCGAGGGATAAACTCGATGTGTCTTGGGTTTTTGTTTTTGTTTTTGTTTTTGTTTTTTGTTTTTGTTTTTCGAAGGTGTCTTTCTTCCTGAAATGTCGAGATTGTGTTTCCAAAGATTACATTCTGATATCTTTGAAACCAAACAAGTATAAAACCAAGATATGTATCGATGCCTGCCCTATTACGATGCTGTTCCCTGCGGATGAATTAGATGGACGTTTCTGTTTTTTGTTTGTTTGTTTATTTATGCTTTGTCATGCACGACATGGTAATCAATTATATCTTAGTTTTATTTATTTCGAAAATTGCGTCACTGAGGGAGGTGATGGAAAAGTGCTCTGTTTTTGGTTATGCGGAAAATAATCTTGGTAATGTCACCATTCTCCATCTCCAAACCTTCAGTTCCAGAAAATGTTACTCAGCTGACGGTTGTCAATGTGACGGAGCACAGCATTTCGTTGTCATGGGAACTCCAGTGTGGCAACAAGCATGGAGACATCCTCCTCTTCAGCTACGCGCTCACCAATGAGAACGCGCCAGTGGCGGCGCTCACGGAGGGAGAGACGGCCAGCAACGTGACCGCCGTAACCATCGAGGAGCTAGCCGCCTGCACCCCGTACGAGTTTCGCGTCAAGGCGAGGAACTCTGCTGGCTACGGACGAATGGCTCTGGTTCATCACATCCGCACGCTCGGAGAAGGTGCTTGTCTGACGGCCGCACTCAGTCCTGTAGATTTATGTGCTTCCGCTCGTACGTGCCCCCTGTAGAACGTAGAGATGTTAGGAATGACAATCATTCTAATTATCCCCACTGACACGCTTGCGCTCCTGTGCTGCGTTTGTTTGTGTTCACATCATTGGCCTTAGTCCTTTCTTTGATTATCCCGCTACTAATAGAATGTATCGCTGCATGATTATCATGACTGTTCGTAATAAAGCGCATGTTGTCATACAAGCGGAAACATGGATGTAATGGTTGTGCATGCCGTTTTACAATTTTTAACCGTGACAAATTTTAGTGATTAAACTGAACATCACACTTCAATTCGTTAACTACTCACTGGAATATTTGCTTGAATTGTAACATTTTATGATAGCTGCACGAATGTCGTCGAATAGGAGCGGTGATATAAGATTATAAGTCTCCCAACAATCATAAAAATATCATTTTTCACAATGTAGTACCTGGTCAGATTGAGAACATGGCTGTACACACCTACCCGTCCCGCCCCTTCGAGGCCGATGTCACGTGGTCTCCACCGGAGGCCGTCAGCTGTCCAATCCTCTACTACAAGGTCTCCTACGTACTCCTCAACATGGGCATGTGTGAAGCGGTCAGCAGCAGGCTGAGGCAGTTGACCCACGCCGGAAATACGTCACACTGGTTCATTCGTCTCTCTAACCTCCAGCCGTTCTCCTCCTACGAGGTTTACGTCCAGGCGGTCAGCGACGCGGGAATGGCGCCGGTTGCTAAGAGACGTTTCCAAACACAGGCTGCAGGTGAGCAATTGATAATCTTTTTAATTTTGCTTGCAAATATTTTTTTCATGATTTGCCATCGCCATGAAGGAGGGGGCTGTCGATCCAAATCATTACGGTAAGGAACTTATGTTGCTTTTACATTTTGCCTTTACTGCCACCAGCTATCTACGTTACCATCCCAGGAAGACTTATAGGTACTTAAAACAACTGCACCATCTCAACCTCAGTCGGAACCACAACAGGGCAAGTCAGCCAGTACACATCGTTTATTATGTTAACAAGTAAACATATATTCTCCAGTAGGTGTAACATCTTTCCTCCTCAACAGTTCCCGCCCAGATCAAGCAGGTCACCCTGGGAGGACGGGGTCAAAGTAGCCTCAGGTTTCGCTGGAGAGCATTGGAGTGTGGCAGGCGGCATGGACCGGAAGTCGTGTATCATTATCGTCTGGAAGCTGCTTCCGGTGGGGTAAAGCATGGTCAGGTGCACGAACCCCAAGCGCAGGTGACGGTACCTGGATTGATGCCTTGTGAGACGTACATGTTCAACGTGTGGGGCGAAACCGTGGCAGGCATTGGTCCAACCAGCTCGAGAGTCAGTGCTGCAACAGCGCCCTCACGTGAGTACAATTTTATTATGCTTTGCAATTCAATCCCCCCCCCCCCATCTTTCTCTCTCTCTCTTTCTTTCCTTGTCAATAAAGTGTGACAAGTAAGAACTCACTTCATCGTTACTAAAGTCAATACAGACAAAATTCCTCTAAAATTTCCAATAAAACCCCAGGAGAGGGTGTAGGGGTACCGTTTTAACAGACAACACCAAAAAACCTTAGCCGGGTAGGTTTCAACGAAGGGGTGTGTTCACTGATGCAACAACCGCGCCTACCGGCCAGCGCCGCCTATTGTTCTAGATTGTGCACATGCAATCAATAATCTTAACTACATAAAGGCGTGTCTGCTAGACTCTGTCTGTAATGTGACCATGTGGGTTGAGTGTATCAAAGGAATATTATCTCAGTTGCGTTCTAATAGTAGGGATGTCAGGGTAGTGTCATGGTAAAGCTAGGGTAGAATTTGGCAAAAGTTACCGCGACGACATTCGGGCAACATTTTGCGGGGACCGTTTCAACAGGCAGAATGAAAAAAAAAAAAAAATTACCCGGACGTTACCCGGACGTTGCCGCTGTTCAAAGTCAAGTTTGAAGTACAAGAGAACATTTGTACCAGTTTGGATGAAGACACAGTCACTTATTCCTTTTGAAAATAAAGATAGTTATGGTTCGTATTATGGATAAAGACAATCACAGAACTTTACCAGGTTTAATTTGCTGTCCATGTGAATTGTGCCATTGCATGTTCTTGTATCCTAGCTCCTGGACCCGTGACATCACTTGACGTCAATACCTTAGGCTCGTCTTCCCTTAATGTGACGTGGAGCCCGCCCTCTAGCATTCCTTGCCCCATTGTCAGCTACGGCGTGCGGTACTACGCCACCGACAAGGACCAGTGCAACGCCCCAGCCCTACTGCTTGAGAGCCAGACCGCCGACGTAGAGACTACCGAACACTCGGCAGTACTATTCGGTCTCTCACCGTTCACTAGGTATAATGTGACCGTGTGGGCTCGAACCCGGGCCCCCGAAGCTGGCCTTGAGGAGCTCACCTCCATTATCACTTCCCAAGATGGTGAGAAAGCACCCTCGTTTGGCCCTTTTATCCCCAAGTCTCTCCAAATATGTCTCGTTTGATGAAATTACCTACCCGTGAAAGATTATTAGTTCCAAGCTGACCGATATCTTGACCAATATGTAAAGAAGTTATAATTCAGTACTATGATTGACTAGCCAATTCTATTTTTTATAAAAAGGACAAGAAAAGGTCAGTGTTTCTTTTTCCTGAAGAAGTTAAACTGCTGAGCTTATCTCACCTAGAATCGAATCTACTATGTCAATATGCTCTTGATGAATGGTAATATCTGCAAAGATCCTACACTGGATCTTTGATATCTGTCGTAGTTCAAGCATGTAGCATATTCTAGCAGTCACAATTTCTGCTTAATCAAAGCAGAATTTTCATTGAAATATGTACGCACTTTCAAGCATTTGCCTGCCAACATTACGTTCTAAACGTCATTTGATGATATTCAACCTGTCTTACTTAACGGACGTTTAATTGCCACCATCACATTCAACATTCATACAGTCATAGTACTGTACTATTGCTTTACGATGAAAACAGACTAATGGTTTGTCGCCCTCTTCGTCACAAAATATCTATTCACCTCTCTTTGTTTAGTGCTCCAGACAACCATGAATGCTGTCATAACAAGAAATTGATAGCTGTCTACAGAATCGTGAAGTTTATCTGACTGCGGGAGGTTCCCTGAAAAATTAATCTTACTTTACATCCTGACAAAGAAAAAATAGAAAATCTTCTCCGATTTCGGAATAATTTTTTTCCCATTCAAGTGCATCTAAGACTCAAGTAGGTGTCTTATCTCTTTGGTTTCTATGTGGAACCTTCCTGGTTTGCTATATGACTGCTGACAGTGTCGTGTTGCATCTCTCAGGATTTGACGAGTTTTATGGTAAAACGGGTAAAGAGCCGCTTCAAGCATTTCAAAGCAAGTCCATCATCAGATGGAGTAAAATAAAACCTTTCCAATGTTAACTCAGTTGGTCGATTCTTGAAGCTGTGAATAAAAATATTCCAGAAAAAAAAAAAATATATATGTGTGTGTGTGTGTGTGTGTGTGTGTGTGTTTTTTTTTTTTTTCTTAGCATGTTTAATCGCAAATATTTCAAATTGACAAGAATGGAGTTAACTTGTTCTGCTATCAAACTTTTCACTTGCAAAAAAGAAGGCACTCTCAGCATCACTGATAGATGTCACTCACATCCTTTGCGTCCATTTATTCCTCACACAGTCCCAACAGCGTCCCCTATAGTCAATGAGGCAACATCCTTCCTTACCAACCCGAACAAGCTCAACATATCTTGGGACGAGGTTCCGTGCGGTCATCGTCGGGGGAACATCTCCTTCTACTCCTACGACCTCGAGTCGATGGACGATAACGTCCGGAAGGCAAAGACCAGCAAGATCCCCGCTTTCAAGCGCTGGGTGACCCTCGACGATTTAGAGCCATGCGAGAGTTATAACTTCCGGGTGAGAGCCCGCACCAAGAAGGGGTGGGGTCCGTACAGCAGCTGGAAGAAGCTCACAGTGGACGCTGTTGGTTAGTGCACCCATTTTTAGAACAAACTTTGAAACGTTGCGTACATTAGCATAATAAACAAAACAATGATACCTTCTTAGCAAGAAACAAGGGAAAGAAACTATTCTTTAAGAATATCCTTAGCCAGTCTTCACCACACTCGTAAGTGATGATTTACGAATAAGAAGTTTTAACCTGTTGAAGACTAGTCCAGAGTACTTCTCTAGCTGGGGTGAATGGAAAATGCATGTTACAGGAAAATCCGTCTGTCTTAAACTGGTGAAATATACGATATCACAGAAATATTTGATAGGACTGCATTGATGTCATTTTTACCCTGTCTCTCCTCTAGTGTCTGGCCCTGTTCACATTGTCGTTGCTGAAACGAGCAGCACCAACCCCACCTCTATCCGGCTGTCATGGCAACCGCCGCCCAATCAGAAATGTCCAATCAATAACTACGTTGTAAAGTATCGCCTGGTGCGCGAGGACCGATGTCTCGTGGACGATGATTGGCCGATCGAAGAGTTGAGCGTGGAGGCCGATCACACGGACGTCGAGATCAACCTCCTGAAGCCCTTCTCCACCTACGAGCTCAATGTCTTTGCCGCTTCGGACGCAGGCAATGGATCGATAGCTACGGTGATCGTCCAAACTGGAGAAACAGGTCAGTTCACCCGAGCTACATTAAAGCAGGATATTGAAGAATGATTGGCTCAGGACTGTGTACCCTCACTAGTGTTACGTCATTCTGATTGAGGTGATAGTGCAATGACCTCATCATTGCAATAGAAATATCTGTACTGCATCATGTAAGACAAATATCACAGTGACTAGGAATCAATGTTTGTGCACCGTTTGAGTACTTTTCCGTGAAACGCTTCACATTTCTTTAATGTGCCAAGGAAGTTTTGATGAAGTGAAATGTAACCCTTTGTAAATCAGTTTTTTAACTGAAAGGGCTACCCTGTGAAAATAAAGCGGAATAAATGAATAAATAAATAAATAAATAAACCCTCACTTAGCCTACTCCATGTTATGTTATGGTTTTATTCTCCGTCACATTTGCCGCTCTATTCATACCCATTCAAACCTACCACTTAAAGCACCACAGCTGGGTAGTATGGCAAAGTACTCCTGATATCTAGCTGATTAAATTATTCGTGTAGTTAAAATGACACTCCAAAATGCAAGTTCCCCCCCCCCCCCAAAAAAAAAAAAAAATGCTAACGACCATTTTTTCGAGAATATGGTATAACTCTTCTCTTGCTCACGTTACATACTCTTGTCCGTGAAAAGTTTAAAACATAATTATATGAATTATGGCTAGTTGTTGTTTGTTTGTTTTTTTCCGGCTGGTCTACCGAACTTCCTCTTACATAGTAAAAATGATTCTGTATCATTGTAAAACAACGATGATTCACAACAACTCTCAGAAGGCTTTACCAAAGTGAAAAATATTTTTGTTTGAAAGAAAAAATAAAAGTGTTTCATTGAAATTAGGTGCATAGAACCAGAAATTATCTCTCAAGTGTTGTCGAGTTCTCTTTGCACGATTTTTTCTTTTGGTAGAAAGTATACAATATTGTCTGTAACTCCACAGTACCCACAGACGCGCCAGAAGCAGTGACTGTGGATTTGATAACAGCGCGGGAAATTGAGTATTCATGGCGGGAGCCCCCTTGTGGTGGGAGACACGGTGACATGGTACACTACGAATATCGACTGTTGAACACGAGAGACGGTAGCTCAGTAAACGCCACCACTCCGGACACTTCCATTCGGTTCGGTTTACTCATTCCGTTTACCGAATACCGGTTCCGAGTGCGGGCGTCTACCGCTCGCGGCTTCGGACCGCTATCCGAGGAATTGGTGTCACAGACATTGGTTGCACGTAAGTGTGCCACTTTTGTGCTCATGTTGATTTGTTTATCATCAGCAGTCCTCTCAATTTCATGAAAAAAATATCTTGCCACGCTCATACTTAGGATAAAGCGTAATATGGACGTTTGACTTTCATACGTTTACAAAGGTTTGCAATAATTCATAAAGTAATGTAGGACTCTAGTCCTTTTTTCTTTTCTTGCCCTCTTTTCTGAAGTCTTTTCTTTCTTTGACGGTCTTTTCGAGCAATCTCGCGCAAGAAATCACTACTGTTGTTTGTCGAAGCAATAATTCCATAATATGAAATCAACAAGAACCTTTGTCCATAACTACTCTTACGATTGTCCCAAAAGTGAAAGTTGGATTAGATTCCAGATTTATTCGATACTTCCGCGATGAGACTATAATTCGAAGTGATCGATAGTATCAGAAGATCTCTGCATTTAACACGTTTCCGGCAGCCGCTTATTGTTTACAGCAAAACAACAAATAACTTGATTGTAACAAGAAACAATACGTAATGTGACTTTAAATGATTCATTCCTCTCCCAGCCCCGCCCAAACCTAGGGAGGTGAAAGTGATTGGGATCGGTGAGACCAACGTCACGATCCAATGGAGCAAACCAGATCCTCCACATGGTATCATCACGGAGTACGCGGTATGTAGCACGATCTACGTTATAGTGACGCCGATCATGAATTTGTTTTATATATACACACTATATATTGTATATTATATATTATATATTTCATATTATATACAATACACTTAATATATGATTTATTTACCTTCATTTGGGCCATTTACTGTAGTACAACTGTGATACTACTGATAGTACATGATTTGCAAGTATATGATTGTGCCCATATGTTAAGCTGCTCGGATCGTCCTCAAATAAGCTTTCAAGTTTGGGATATACCTTCACTTTAATCATAAACATAATTATGCTGGGCAAATTATCTCAAAGCATTTTTTTTTCTTACGTATCGTTTTTGACCTTATATCTCTAATATACACATAGGCCTATATTACGATATTGACATTGATATTGCGATGTGCAGGGAATATACACTCTTTTTTTCAGCAATCCCAGTTTATCTGATTATCAGCAATCAGGCAACGACGATACAATGTAAAATGTAGGAGTATGATGTGCAATGTATTTAATGATTTTCAACTATACCTGTCTATTTATACCCTACCTTCATTCCCAAGGAGACTGCCTCTGTAATGCTTATCCATTCTATGTATTCCTTTCACATTCTGCAATCTGTCCAAGTTTTCATACTCTGCGAACAACATTCAGTTTCTTCTTGTTCCCTCCGAAAGCTGTTCTTCATTAACCAAAGACGATCGTTGAGAAACAGTGACTCAAAATTCAAAACTTATATCTTGCCGATCTCATACAGGTTCAGTACTGGCGCAAGACGGAGACGAAGCCAAACCACACGGTCGAGTTTACCATCAGGTCAGACGAGGACGAGGTCAACGTGTCCATTTCTAACCTCATACCATACACGGCTTACGTCATTCAGGTACGTCCATCCACTGTTCATCTGTGAGGGAAAAATCATCACTATCAGTCCCATAACTAGGATTTTTATGGGAGGATTCAGAATTAGAAAAAGTTGACCTTTTTTTTAGTTCAAGTTTATGTTCAGTTCCGCTAGTGACGTTACACATTGGGGACACTTCCGGGTGTTGTTTTTTTTTTTCTTTTTTTTTTAATAGCCCCCCCCCCCCCATGCATTTTTTTTTTCTTCATATGTCGTGCCACTCCCGGGTTTCATCGGCTGACAAGCAAAAAATGTATTTATTTATTTTTCTTTTTTTTTTTACTCCTGGGCGGGGTTCCGCGGAACCCCTGAACACCCCCCCCCCCCCCCATTTGCAGGCCTGACTTGGATTCACAAATGCATTTTTAATCAAAGTCATGATTTAGATTAGGTCCATAGACTGAAAAGAATGCGCACCCTCACATGCGTGTCTCATACCTTGCGTTATTGATTAGATTCACTCGGAGCTACCCCTATTTTGTCTGATGACCATAGCGATGTGTCACATGCATTCACACAAGCGATATTTCCATGATTGTTTCATAGACTGGATTTAAACCAGATTTGTGAATACCAGCCTCAAGGACAAAAAAAAAAAGTATATAACTTTATCATGATCTATGGAAAAGATTGACTTTGTTTAAAAATAATGTCTGCGTTGGTTTAGCTTACTCCTCAACCTACGTGGACAATGTGGACAATATTACAAATCTGTCTGCCTTGCCCTTGAGTCTGAATAGTTTAATGATATACTTTAAACATGTAAATTATCATTATAAGCAAGCATAAATATGGGGAAAATCACTCGTCAGAGTTAAAAAAAAAATCCTTCTTTGAGTAACTTCAAACTTGCATGGACATTTCAAAGATAAGCAGCGTAAAGATATTTATTTTTTGATTAATACTTTTCACACAAGGTGTTTTGTGGTGTGTCTAGGTAAGTCCTTTTTTTTTTAAAGATAGCATTAAATGCATATCAAGAGTCTATTCTTTACCTGGTCGAATAAATGATAATGATGATTATAGTATTATTGTTATTATTATTATTATTATTATTATTATTATTATTATTATTATTATTATTATCATTAACATTATTATTATTATTATCATTATTATTATTATTATTATTATTATTATTATTATCATTATTATTATTATTATCATTATTATTATTATTATTATTATCATTATTTTGACTTTGTCCGTGCATCATTTCGTTTTTCCTGAAGTCTGCGTATTACTGATCGCATAGCACACAGTAAGGATTATGCATAATTTCTTTATTTACCTAATCAGTGCTGATGTTTCACCTAATCAGCAAATGAAGCACAACGAGGAACAATCGTTTCTTTTCAAGCATCAAGTTTTGGACAAAACATCAAAGCTTTAAAAATGTATTTTTAAAAGACTCACGTGAAGATTTTCTCTTTCCGGCAGATGATTTACACACTCAAAGAGAAAACCGAAGTACTAGATCTGAATCATCTTTAACAGTGTCCTTGTCGATGCATGAAAATGAAAAACATGTGTAATTTAATACATTGTATAGCCATGGAGCTACATGGAGCTACCACGTAGCTCCATATCATGATATAACATTATTGATATCAAGAACGTTATCGAGTGTTCCCCACAATCATGTTGAATCAATTAGTCTGCCGGAAGAGAAATAAAAACTACTGTTTCATAAATATAGCAAACTTGGACTTAGGCCAAACTCAGAAAAATGTTGGCCGCCATATCAAATTAGGTAGAAATACGACATTGCATTGACGTACTACGATGTCCCTCGCTGAGATTAAAACCAATGCGCTGGGGACTGACGGTGAATTATATGACAAGGGTGTATTAGTCGTTTTGGACCAAAAGCCAATATGCCTCGCGTTATCTCGCCCTCCTATTGGCAAAGAGTACAGGTGCATTGTGACATAAATCTCTTGAATCCTTGTCGGGAGAAAAAAAAAATGTATTTAATGCCAATAAAATGTCCGAAGTCATTATCAGAGCGCAGTGCTGCATCAGATATAATGTGGCTGGTGACTCTTGTTCATCGCATGCCAACAAAAGTCCTGTACTAAACCGAAAGCTATACGTCTCAACTGTTCTGTAGAAGATGAGTCACTTTCAGCATTTGTTCAATGTTCACCTGTATGGTTCTAGGGATCCACTTTTGTCTTATCAAATGCATTAATCTGATGTCATATATCAACCTGATTACTTATGGAATTGATGATACTGAGAGGCCTGTGGTTGGTTTTGGCACTCCAGAGTCCGTCCGTGGCTATATTTTAGAGGGCTTTTTGTTGTGTTTTCTTTGTGTCGGAGTGAGTAGTGTGTTTCTTTGTTTGAATGCTTGTTGTTGTATTCACTTGATTCTTACACATAATGTGTTTGCATCTACCTTAGATGTTCCAATTAACAAATGAAGTGTACATGGAGAGAATTTGAAATATAAGATAGAAAGATGTATGTTGAAAACATGTTTCCATTCATGGATGATCCTTTCCCGCTAGGTTCGAGGCGTGACCAGCGCTGGCCCGGGAGACTGGAGCGATGCCGTGAGAGTTGGAACCAGCGAAGGACGTGAGTCAAGTCTTATACAGTCTAAAAATCAATATGTAGTGATTCCAGTCTACTACTCTTCAATTCATATAATTTTAACAGCAATCGTCCTTGGCGTTACGTTCTAATGTGATTTGAATCAGTCAGTATTCATTGTACGGAGGGGTTTGTCATTTAATTTTGGGATTATCTTTCAAGTTTATGATAAGCAAACTACATCAAATGTTATTGTAAAGAAAAGACTACCCGTGTGCTTATGTAGATATTTCACACAATAGCATGAATACACATGTACACATAAGCAAACTCAAACACAAACAAGTAGTTTAAGAATGCAGTTATATGTACTATACGTTTAAACTCCCCATTGACTTGCTCGGACTTAGTCATACACATTTGCATTCTGCCATGGAATGAACAGTAATCACTATAATTGTATATCTTTGAAAATCACGATTGCGCTCGACTTCTTACCCAAGTTAAAGAATGATGGCCACTCAAGGGAGTCGCCCGTTAATATGCATGCCGATTATCGAAAGAAAGAGACACACAGTCAGCTGTGTAATGATTGTAGAATTGATTTTGTCCAAACACGACAATGTCCACTGTGGCAGACGACAGTGATGCGTTGCGGTCTTCATACTGGCGCCGACGATGGTGGCGCCATTTTCTGTCATGCCCCTTTTATCTCGTCTCCGAGTTAACATGTTGTCGCCCTTTACAAGGCCATGGAAAGCAGACTGAAGAATATTGCTCTTGGAGACGCTTCTGGTGTAGATCACGTGATTTACTTCGAATCCATGAGGTGTAAGGTGCAGGGAAAGAATGATTAACCAGCTTGCGTTTGCATCGCAATGAAGCCTTAAGAAGTTATCTTGAAAGTGAACGATTGAATCAGCAGATGTTACAATTAAAAATCGTACGGGAACACGGAGAAGTCACAATAATGGAGAGAATATGTTAATGCAAAACCAGGCTTCGTGCTAGCATTTAGCTCTAACTTGCACATCAAGTATCCCGTCATTAATGTTTTGCATGACCATTCAAGTTCACGTAAACGTAGCATGGGACATGGTTTGTTCTGATTTATACAATTATGCAATGATCAACATGCATCGTGAAGGTTGTCCGAGTTGTTGATTCTTCAGATGCTATCACTCTTGCCACCATTGCAGCTAGCATAATGTTAAACTAGCGAGGTGGTTTTCGCACGATTTTACGGGATTGGTCAGCGGCATCGCAGGCACGAGCACAACCCCCTGTCTTTGTAAGCCCACAAATCCCAGGCATGCGGCTGTCTGGTCACGAAAAGTTTCGTGCGTGAGCGGAATGATGAGTTACTGGCTGTAGTTGTAATCGGTTAAAAGCATGAGCTTGTCCCATTCAATAGTCATGCCACAATCATAAGAAACAAGTAGTGAGCATCATGTACCCTTGCACTGTAGTAGGAATTGTTATTCATGTTATAGTAACTTTAACTTCAATTTCAATTTCAATTTCAATTTATTTTCTCAGTGAAAAGGAAATGTAGCAAAATAATATCATCATTCAAATAACTTATAGGACATGCGTTCTTGGCAATTCACGTATTTTAGAATGTTCTCATTTTACCACTTGGCGAAAACAATAATTTCTCTCGCTGAGAAACTATTTGTGTCAGTAATTACATTGTCTAGATTATGGTCTTAATGCTTCACAAAGTTTTTCGATGTGATGTTCCTGCACACGAGTGTTATTTTGGAGTGAAGTTTAGTAATATTGCTACGATGTCTTGGTGTTCCACAAAGACGCCCTGCCTTTTTTTTTTTTTTTTTTGACAAAGTCAATGTTACACCTCGACAGCAGCACTGAACCTAACATCTATTCCCTTGTAAGGATCTACAAAAAGAATATGCGAAGACAACCTATTTAGTTCAGTAACCATGGGGCATGTGGTGAATAGAGGACATAATGTTTAGGATAGCTCTAATTGGCTAGATATTTGACTTCCGCACATCTTTCCACCCAAAAACACAATGTTAAAGTAGTTAAATCCTGGATTTTTTTTTCTACATATCACATTTCTAGAGTGCCTCCCGCAAACATTATTCTCATTCTGATTAACAGATCCGTACTGCAGCCAGGAGGATTTAGGAGAAATGAAACTAACAAAATGTATTATTTTTATTTTCTCATTATTGTCGAGGTGCCAGACTGATACCTGTTTGCTGACTATAGTCCTAGTCACAAGGATGAACCACAAAGGGTTGATATCATGCATCTAACTCCAATGTGCTGTACATTTTGTTTTTCAAGCTGCTAACCTTGAGAAGAATTCCTGTTTCGTGTTAGAAATAGAATGGAGTCTTTTCTAGAAATCATTGTGGTATTCCAAGCTATATTTGACATTTATATTTTGTGTGATGTCCTATCCACAGAATATCGAAAGAATAGTGCGTCATCTTCCTCTCTCTCTCTCTCTCTCTTTCCTTTTACGGAAGCATTTGTGTAGCATTACCTTTTTTTAAGTCTTTCTCTCTTTTAATCCATATCTTTTTCCTCCCCCCCCCCCCCTTTCTCTCCTTCTCCCTCTCTGGCATCGCCCGTTCCAACAGGGCGTTGAACCGATACTATCCTCTCCTGATGTAGCTGCTGTTACCACTGGACCATCCTATCTACATAATTAATATTGCAATGCGCGACTCCTTCATAATGGAGCTAAATAGGTCAGATAGTAATATACAAACAATTATAACCTAGGTATGGGTACTATGGGTACTGCAAATGCACTCCCAGTATTTACTGAGTACATCCTTTCCAATCAAGTAATTCCCAGAGTCAACGAGTACAAGTACCTAGGTGTGACGGTTACGGCTGACCTTCGGTGGAACAAGCACTGCCAGACCATCAGGTACAAGGCAAACCAAACCTGGGACTCATCCGCAGAACCTTGTCTCTATGTACTAAAGATGTAAAGGCCAGAGCCTACACTGCACTAGTCCGTCCACAACTGGAATACGCCTCTGCAGTGTGGAATCCTTATACTTTTATTAATATCAACTCACTCGAGCAAGTACAAAAGTCTGCAGCCCGCTTTGTCCTATGTGATTACAGCCCAACATCATCTTCTACAGCCCTAGTAACAGCACTCGGATGGGATAGCCTTCACTCTCGCCGCCTTCTTGCACAATGCACACTTTTTCACAAAATCCAACATCACCTGGTTGCCATGCCCTTCCCACTCGATATCACCCCAGCTAACTGCATTGGAAGACAAGATCACCAACTCAAATACACAATCCCTAGATCCACCATTGACTCCCACAAGTAGTCATTCTACCCAAGAGCCATAAGACTATGGAACCGCCTGCCGGGACCCGTAGTAAGCACCGCCAACCCAACATTATTCCAAGGAGCTGCTTTGCCCATCCTCAGGGCAATGCAGCCTCCTGCTGGATCTGCCACTGTGTAAGAGGATCGACGCTGTTTTTACTCGCACTGAGCACCTATACTCACTTTTTATTGTATGATAGTGAGACATCTGTACATACACTGAATGTCACCCCCTCACGACACACAATTCGAGTTCATCCCAGTATAGCTTCATGTACAAGCTGCTTCAAGGGATTACTACATCAAGGTATCAAGGTATATCATCCACAGAAGGACATTTGGCCAATACTTTTTTTTCACTAGAGTGGACAGGATTAGAGACCCAGATTACGTATCGTAACAAGGTCTTATTATCTTTTATCTATTATCTTCACAATTTGTTTGCTTGTTTATTTTTTAATTCTATTTCGTTATTCTATGGAAGACCAATACGGTTCTATGAAACAGTGTCAGCATATACACCATGGTAAAAACTTACACTACTCAATTTTCACTGATGCGTAACACCCTTTGTATGTTTGGTTTGGGAGAACTTGCCTAAAGCCTCGACACACCGACATAACGGCAACGGTCCGGTTTTTTTGTTTTGTTTTGTTTTTTAATGTGGTGCGCCAAAAGGAACCATGTCTAGTTCTCTTGCAATATTACTTCCCCGCCAATGATTTTGTTCAAAAACAAATCTTCAAATGGCGATTTTGTTTCTTTTGATTTTGACACAAAAGTAAAATTTGGGGTGATTTCGTAACAAAATTGTTCATTTTTTTTTTTTACAGAACCAGACATATGGTTACTTTTGGCGCAGCAAAAAATAACAAATAAACAAACAAACAATCTATCAAACGAACAAACAAACAAAAACCAGACCGTTGCCGTTAACGTGCTTGGTGTGCCGAGGCCTTAAGGGAGGCTTAGTTTAACCTAACAGCAAAATAATGTTTACCGTCAAGGCAAACTCATTTCCGGTGATATCTGCTTAGGGGATTCATTCTGAGTGTAATCAGTGAAACTCGAGATTCAGGTTACTGACTCAGTGATGATTCGACATTCTACAGCATGTTTTGCTCTCTTAATAAAGACACTTCCAAGGAGAATTCTGTCGAGACAGTAAGCCCCTGGTGAAAGCATTGTCCATGTAACGTCCAGTGAGGAATATCACCACATGGCACGTTTCCCATGGTAACTCTCTCTAAGATGATGTCATGTCTTTAGAAACAACAACTGAACTCATACTTTTCAGGCTAATGCTTCACACCAGTAAGATGAATACAATGTGATTGCGTAACTGTCAGTGACAAATAAGGCCAAATTTCACCACTTGGCTTTTTCGTCCGCAGACTTTACGTATGACGCTCTGCCAGAGTCTAGTTTCCTGACAGGTTTTAAACTGACGTAATGGTATCTGGCCCTCAAAACCAAGTCGCTATCTCCGAGGTCAGGTATTGGTCAAAACACTATACCCGATTGAATCAATAAATAGAATGATTGTATGCAACAAACCTCCATTCATTACATTTTTGTGAAAGCCTACGCGCGAAGAGTTACAGACTCATAAAATTTGTGCTAAGTCCATCAACGGAGCAAGGATACTACGAGATACCAACGCAATGACGGTAGACATGAAACAGAGTATTGGTGAGTGATATCAAGCGGCTTTTGAAAACAAACCTTTCATAATCGGAAAGCTTTGGATATTCGATAATTTGGTTAATGGTGTGTGTTATCACTAACTTGAATAAACTTGCGTTCCATTGTTTATGTCAGTAGGAAATAATAATCAGTGTTGTGAGGGCGACAATGATAGGAACAAGATTTTCTTCACTCCCTAAATGCATGCGCTGGTGGTTATTCATTGGATTTACTGAATAATGTCCATTATTTATCTTCTCTTTCAAAATTGATCCTGCATTTTATTATTCACAAGTATGACTGACAGAAAACGCATAATGATTACAAAAAAGGCAAAGTTATGCAATGATTTAACAAAAATAGTGTTAATTCCTGAGGAAGACTGATGTATGAGTTTACTCTAAAGAATGCGGCGTGATGTTATTTCAGTCGCTATTGCCACTTGTTCTTCAAGTGGATTCAGTTGAATTTCCCAGTTGTGAATACAATCTTCGTGTATTTCATCCTCCGTTTTATAGTAGTATTAGTATTTCAAAGTGACTACTGATGCACAATTTTTGCCTAAACGCTTGTGATGTATTGTTATTACTAGTCGTTGTTTTGTTTGTTTTCATTGCTGTACACGGCTTGTTTCAGCACCGTGTGTCCTCGTGCTAAGCACGTGTCCAGCCTGATGTCTGTTTTAAGGGTAAATAATGAATAAAACAAAGGCGAAGAGGAAAAAATAATGCTAGTCAGTCAGAGGGGAGTATGTCAACACGTGCCTCCGATGATCTAACGGTGACGGAAGTGACAAAGTGTCATGGATTTGAATCCAAATGTCATTTCTCTAATCGTCATCAAACGGTTTGATACAAAGCGACTTCCGTGTACATGTTTGTGCGTCTGTCTGTTTGTCTGTTTGCCTTTCTACTCTTCAAAGCTTTTGCTCCTCGTAACATTATTCAGCATCCTTCTTACGCACCGGAAGTGATTATTCATGTCACGACCTCCCTACCTTCTACCTGCATTTCCGTTCGTCATGACTGACATGGGTTTCACCATGACCCAGGGGTCATATGATTGAGTCGGGTGAGGAGGGAAGGGGGGGGGGGGGGGTGAGGAGGGAAGAGGGTGAGGTAAAGGAGTGACAATCCGATGAATGCCGACTAATCGAGTTACATGACGTCATCTTTTCCAGATTACGAATAGATGAAACTGAATAAACACCTTTACACTTGTCGTGCTTTTATGTTATGATGTTGTGTCATTAAACAGAATACCAGCTACGAGAGCAGCACTAATGTTCTGTAGGGAAAGCGACTTTACACCTGTTTTCGCACTGAGTAAGCTATTTGGTGCAATTTGTAAAGGTTCCATTACGTCATTTTGCCAAAAACTTCACGAAAGAAAGAAATTGATGGCGTTTTCTGTTCCCAGTGTTTCTGTAATGGCTAAATCTTCGAATCGAATCGGAAGAAATCATGGCTCGTCACTGTTGTCATTGTTATTGGGGTATGACGTCATTTGTCAGCGAGTCTTTCTTCCTGTTAATACCCTCCTTCAGAAGTCTAATCACTTGTAAAATGTTCCATCGAAATGGCGACGGTGTCAGTGTACGTCTCTTCACAATACACCTCTTCAAGTAGAACGAATGAGAACAGCGATACACAGTGGAATTATTACTCATGTATTTATGGAACATGTGTCACGGCATTCAGTATAGAATAACATGTTATGACAAACAATATAAATTCCAGGATCTTGTTTGTCACAATTCATGCCTGCGTAAACGTCCTTTGGCGATACAACAAAGCCTGTTTCTGTCAGGAATGAGACGATGTGTATAGTCCGTTAGAGTTCCTACCTTTAAATTAGTCAGAGTGTCCACGCCCAGACAGCTCTGCTAACAGCGGTGCTAGCAGCAAGCCTGGCTCGTGGCACGTTGCATTCACGGGGAGATCCAGGGTAGCTTTGGGTTTTTTCTGATCGAGAGCCTTGATTATTATATGGAGGGGAAACTCTTGTCAGAACCAACTGTCTATCAAAGCAAGAGCAGAGTCGACTAGTTTGTCGTCCTGGCGTCATCATATTTTAACGAATTTTGAAATTCAATTTCAATTCAATTCGATTTTTTTTATTTTCCATCCAAGAGTGAAACAAAATACAAAACATGTATCAAACAATGATATTGTTTGTACAAATTGAAAAAAAAAAGTAACGCTATGTAAATCATATAGAGTGTATAATAAGATAAGATATTTTAAGTAGAATAATCAAGAACATCTATGGATGCTTTGGACGTTGACAATAAAGTAAGTATGGAAAAGAGTGGTCCGCTGAAAAGCAAAGCTTGTAACACGTGGATCCCTCAAAAACATAAAAGATAACTAAATTTTATCATTATAGTTATTTTAGAGTGCAAAGAATTCACATTCAAGCTAATCTAACAATGTTCAACCGGCAGGCACTATTCGCAAAGCCGTGTGTACTCAACAGAAGAAGAAGAAGAAGAACATCAACAACAACAACAACAACAACAACAACAACAACAACAACAACAACAAGAAAAAGAAAAAGAAGAAGAAGAAAAAGAAATGACATCCGAACCTCGATCACGTGTTTTTGTCATGTAGCAATCGGATCTGTTCTCTATTGTCGTATATAGAGGCTAATCCACAATCACTGCTCTTCAACAATCACAAAAAAGAAATCTTGATATCTCCACCGCCAGTGGGTTATTCCCAAGAAGTTATAAATTAGCAGGATTATACGTCTTCGTGAATATTTCGCGGATCAGTATTCGTACCAAAAAATGCTATATTGGAAAGAAGTGTAATCAGTAACAATGGCGATGACGATTATTGTTTTAGATGTTGTGTGATAACGCTTGCATTTAAAGAAATTCTGTTACACATCATTTGCCGCAATTTCCATATACCAGTCGTCCTTTCTTAATTTTTGTCAATCAATCGTGTGTTGTTGTTGGGGGTTTTTCAGTCGGAAAATGAAACACTACCCGATTCAAGGCAAAGAAAAAAAATCAAATAATGCAATCAGAGGTAACTGTCTGATTATTCGATCAAAATTTTAAACTATATCACCTAACAGTGTTAGTTGAAAACTGATTGAATAGCATAAATTATATTTTCTGCGTTCAAGGCACGTCTGTCGACAAAATTGTAACCTTTATCCTAAAGGTATTTAGGGCAGGGAAGAACTTTGTCAAACTGGTAGACATCTTCACAGAATCTGAGTCCTTTTACAAAAGCGCTTCATCAGCTGTTCTTTTGTGAATTGATCTACAAGCCCAATAACTCAGACTGTAACTGCTAACCGAATAGCTGATAAATTCACGTTCATGTAGGCATTTAGTCTGAAGCCATGTCCATCTACATCTTCCAGTTCAACTGTTAATACTCGGAAGTCACGGGACCAGTATTAAAATTGCTTTCACTATAGTCAAACCGCTTGTAACTTCGGGGCTTGCCATGATTTTACCTCTCAACAATGAATAGAAATATTGTTCCGACGCTGTTCTGCTACTCTTTATTTTTAGAAGAAATCTCTCAGACAAGATTGGACAGTGTGTTATGATTTAGATAATAGACAGTCAGACCAATTAATCAGCGATTCACCAGTCATTTGTTACTTAATTGGCATTTAGAGGAAATGTGTCTGATAGATAAGATTGAACAATTCTCTGGCTTTGGTATAGACAAGATTAAAAGGAAATCACTCATTGGGCTGACTGTCTCCTTTCGCGACGTACCGTTTAATGACGCAAGTCTTTCCTGCTCGGGATCTCTTTATATTCATAAACTTTTCTCTAATACGTATTCTCTTTTTCCCCCACTTCACAGCTATTTTGTGTTGCCATTTCGTTGGCTACAATTTGCTTTGTCGCACTATTATATTTTCTGTCTGTTTTCGTGTGTATTATACCTTCTTCCTTGCTTCAATGGGGTGCGTGTCTGGCCTCCACTTGATATTCCCTCCCTCCTTTCTGCTTAGACGTGTCTCTATTATTGTTGTAATGTCCAAAGGTAGTTAGCACCTGCTGAGATTTTGTCCGGAGTAGCACTCGATACGCTCTCAAACTGAAGGAAATGCAGGGAAACTACTCTTTTCCAGAATTTTTATACAAAGAATTAATTTTGTGGAATTAAATGGAGGAGAGAGAGAAAAAAAATCTACCCTTAGGACATTCGTGTGTGTTGCTCCGAGGTTGTAGAATAATCTACAATAAACTACAAGTAGGCCTAATGAGTTTAAAACCAGGTTAAAAACTCGTCTTAAAAATGCTACTCATTTTGCATTGTGTATTATGTTATGAATACTATTTTGTAATACGTAATAGGGTATGTTATAGTATAGCTCTGCAATACAAACGTCCCTTTATTATCATTATCAGTATCATGTTAAAGATACACACACACACACACATACACACACACACATTAAGCTCGACATCTCGCTTTTGCTGAAGGGGGAGCTCACATGAACGAAGGACAATGTCAATTGTCTCTACTTATTTGTTGACTTGAAGATCAAGTCACAAAATAAATTTAATCATCGTCACATTTTCTAGAAGTTGACTCTCTTCAAGTGGTTAACAGAGCTTTTTATTTAAATGAATGGTCTGCATACGTATTAAAACTTGGCAGTCTTGTGCATGTGGCAGTACTTGGAAATAGGAGTCCCGCCAGCGTGGGTCGCTTACGTAAGTTACCCTCTGGAGTCGAGTGGAGGCATCCCAGTGGATCCGCCAGTAATTTGTGATGCTACGTCCTCAACTTCAGCTTGGCATTCTTCTTTAAACTCTTATCTTCCCGTACGTCTGCTGCCAGTTGGACGGCACACTATACTTCCTTTTTCCGTTAACGTCCGCAGGTCTTTTTAGGAGGAGCCATGGTAGTCACAGCGTCATGGATTGAGTTTGCCCTGAAGTTCAAAATCACTCCAAGATGTAACAACGACGCCAGAAAATAGTATAACTTATCATGATAGTTGTATAGATGTATATGGACAAGGTGTCTGATTTTGAAAGGAGATAGTTTGATTGCTTCCAGCTGAGATGTTCAAACTGTATAAACTCATTTTGTTCTTTTTTGTTGCCAATTTTTGATGATGTGGTTACATGGGTTTCGTGACGCACGAATGCTTAGAGGGCGAAAAGTCATGCACACTGCTGAAAACATTTCCTCGGATTCTTTTTAGAGAACAGTGAGCTCAAAAACCCCATATGGTGGCTGGACAGCCCTACTCAGCCAAGTCATGTCGTGAAACACGTGCTCTATGAAGGAGCAAAGGGGATTTGCGAACTGGACACTTTCACGCCGTTGTTCAAAATCATCCATGTATCATTAACATTGCAAAATGCATTGGCACTGATAGTCAGGATGCATGCACACATCAACGATACATCCAAAAAGTCGGTGAATAGTGTTAAATGTCTCACTCGGTTTACTGTATTGTTTGTCTGTCCGTTGTATAGGCTCTGCACATTTCCGGTAGGAAAACACAAAACACGATCGCACACTTCCCATGCACACTCGAAGCTGACAAGCTGGCTGATATGTGAATATTAGATATCAGTTGTTAATAATAATTATATATTAATACCAGCGCTAGTAACCCAGTTTTGGGTTGCGATTTATCGAAGTGACTTACGTCATCAACCACATGTGCAATTAATTAGAAAACTGTGGTCAAAATATATCTATCATTAGGTCTGATGAATGGCGAAGATCGTTCAGATCCAATTTAAGGCCAAAAAAATCATTGTTCCTAGTTGGAATGCTGTATTGAGTGCTGAATAAGTGATAACATAAACAGTTTAATGCAGTATTTGCCAAGAATATTCCACGTTGTCTTAATTGGTGAACACCGCGACTGCACGACCGAGTAGCACAGAGTGGCGTTACTTTCACTTTAGAATTATTGATTGACTACTTTTATTTCTGCTTTTCTTTTTCATATACAAATGTATCACGAAGTCAATTGAACAAACTAACTTAATACGATACTATTTGAATCTAACGGTTAAAATATGTAAGTGTTTAATGCAATTAAGGATACGACATTATTCCATGAAAATGATGACGAGCCGATGTTATTTCATCCATATGCAAACTTATATTAGAGTCAAATGTACCTGCCGTTAAAAAGACAAATTAAACAACTCTTAATATAATAAAAATACAGGAGACCGTCACAATAAGCAAACGCTTGACGAGGATAATGGCCTCAGAAATATTTGTCTGTACAATACAACAAATTAAGGGGATGTACTCGAGTCGCCAGTCATTGAGTTGAGACTTTCAGTTTTGTGCCTTTATAGGACCCTGATAGGCTCACACCTTTGTGCGTTTTGTAATTTGCTAGAACCTGATGTATAATGTCTTAATCAAAGGGTAAAGAATAGGATGAACCCGCTTACGCAGTTTAGATGAGAATTGTACCGAATGAATTCATTAAAAGAATGTAAAACGTGATCTGTATATTAGCAGTGGTAGGCAAAGACACACTTGAAATGACTTTTTTTTTAAACTGGAAACCTGTATAAAAGGATATAAGATTATCATCTCCAGGACACCATGTGTGAAAAGTGGAGTAGGCATTTGGAACTGCCACTCTTTATCTGAAAATGGCGGTGTTATTTGAAAATCTATCTGGTCTCGATACGTTCTCCGAGAAACGCAATTATGTCATTCCGTCACTTTCGGAGAATTACGGGGATGCGCTCGGGGACAAAATTAAAAAGATTCGTGAGTCATCGCAGCGAAATTAGACAGAGAGAAAAAGAGGGAGCAGGAGTGCAAATTGAGCTGATGGACGTTGTGTTTGAACAGGTCGTTCCAGCTGACTCATGAATAATGACAAAGATTAATATTTGACAATGCATGGTGGACCGTACTCTGCCGCCGCCTTGGAAAACAAAACGAATATTAAAAGGCGCGGAAATCTCTTTTTGCCGCGCTTTTCGAAGCTGAATAAATTAGCACAGGGTCACTTCGGCTGTACCCCTCGCTACCTTTCTTGAAGTGTATGCACAGACCACTTTTCCTTTACAAACATGAATACACAAACACACGCCTGTCAGCACACACACACACACACACACACACACACACACACACTAGGTTCTCTTTCTTTCCCTTCCTATATCTTTCCCCCTCATCTCGTATTACATGAGTTTTTCTCTACTGTCCGAATTCTTGTTTTGCGTGTCTCACATTTCCTCTGCATCTTTTCTTACTTTCTACCTCTCCCATTCTCCCCTCACCCTAGGTAGCCTCTTAATCTTTGTCTTTAATCACACTTCTCCTAAATATGATCTTGAGTCGTCATTAAGTTGTTTGCTTTGATCTCACGTTGTGTCGAGGAGGAGTATGGAGGAGCCTTTCTCCCTCTGTCTCACCCTCATCCCGATTTCTTCCGAGGATGCACCATGTCCTCCACTCCATCTCATGTTTGGGTCTAATTTTACATCACCATCCATTTTCCCTTCCAGTCAACATTTCCCCTTGCTTCGTCTCCCCCACTTCTCTTCGGTGTTATTTTGTCTCCATTCTTGCAAATGTCTGTATGGCTAACGAAGTATGCTTATACTTCTCTTTCTTCCCACACTCCGTTTCGCTCTCTCCTGATTTTTTTTTTTCTATATGTACACATATTCTTTTTGATGATATTTTTATTCGAATTCCGTTTGATGTCGCCATCATTTTCACTATGAAACGAATACAAACATTCACCTTTATCATTGTGATCAGACTGAAAAACCTCTGCTAATCGCACATCTTAAACAAAGACGCACGCAGATATACGCACACACACACACACACACACACACACATACAATAGTTATGTTTTGGTGTACGTATGTATGTACGTATATGCTATATGAGTATATGTATGTGTGTGTGTATATATATAAATATAAATATATATATATATATATATATATATATATATATATATATATATATATATATATATATATATCCTCATATCATACACTCCGTATATGTGATATATGTGGGGTAAATAATATTTCATTACAGCCAATCATATCATTCTCTTTCTCGGTTGTCCGTTGTTGCTTATCGCGGTGACATCTCGTTTACTGACTCACATCAATAATTCATATTGATCGCTGATTCGTCATCGTGGGTCCCCCATATCATATTACTCCTACATCACAGTGACACCATACCCAGCATCCCCGGACTTACAATCATCATGACCAGGCATAATTATTTGTATTCTATAACACCAAACATGCTAGCTATATATCTATCACTCATAATAATATGCATGTATGTATATATATATATCCCTAGTTGGCACCTTAGGGAGACATATTGGGGGGAAGTGTCTTCATTAGGGAGACAACTGGTCATTAAGGAGACAATTTTCGTGTCTCCATTGCGTAAATTGCCATTGAACATGTATTTTAAAATTTGCATATAAAACAAATGGAAATGTCTTCCAAATGACCCATCTAGGAGTATATATATATATATATATATATATTTCAGGGAGAGAAAAAGAGATATTTGTCAGTGTCTATCATATAAAATCATCATTAATGTTTATCTACGCGTGCATACGAAATATTGCACATGGTGATATTATAAATGTACTGTAGATATGTAATGTATTATTGTATGTAATGCTCTGTATAGAAGATGAATGCTCAGAAACTTTCAGATTATACTCTATCTTTTGAAATTGTGATGCTTTCTTCATAGAGCGCTACCAGAAGATGATTTTGGATTGTTTTGATTTGTATATTTCACCTCTTTGTATCCGAAATGTATTATGCCAGAAATTCCCTCCGCTGTAATTAATGTGTGTTAGGACGGCATGAGCGAAGTGTGCTGTGATAAATTGCAAGAGAGTTAGAGTCGCTTAATTTCTGAAAGTTTTTCATCGGGAGTTTGTTTATGACATTCATTTCTGGAATACATAGTGACGATATTTTTTATCATTCTGTTCCTTTCTAACTTTCTTCATAAGACGGGATGATATCACCGATAGGATGAATATTGGTGGGAGGGGTCGTCCGGATAGGGGTTTTGAGACTTAGGAAGGGAAATGGTTCAATACCCAAACATAACGCCCCAATGCCAGCAAGGAATTTCTGTCTGCCCGATGCAGAGCCCCATTTCCTGTACCATCTCTGGACATTGTCAATGAAGAGGTCTATTTTGGGCTGACAACGATAGCCCACATCATTAACAATTTCCGAGTACATGGTTATTAATGTATTTGTGACTAAAACCTGGCAGCAATTTAACCAAAAGTATTCATCTTTTTATTTTCATTCTGTGAAACTGTGGCAGGAAACCAACATAACCCAGTTTCGAAAAAGAAAAAAAGAATACACGAAAAGAACTTCTATGACATTGGACAGTAGTGGTCTAAAATCACTCATTTTAGGATTCCACAGTAAAATATAGAACGCAGCAGCAATGTCATGTCCTTGCAATAATAACTCAACATAGAAAAGACGATCCAAGTTCTGGGAAGCTTTAACATTTTGAAGAGCATTATGGCGCAGTTTTAACTTCAGGGAAATATTATATAGGGTATAATGTACACTGCTGGAGAGAGGAACATTTTGATAAAGTCAAACAAGAGCTTTAAGAGAAACAAAAATTATGGTGGAATGTCCTTTGTACTCAGCGGAAATCCTAAAATATGTAAATAACCTCTGATTGATTCTAATTTTGAATCATAGGCCACAGTCACTTTGCGAATGTTGATTTACGTCTGTGTGCGATCATAGATTGAACAATGAGATTACTTTAAAATGACATATGACAAAATGGTAAAATTAATTCAAGTATGTATTTAAAGATTTTTTTTCATCAAGATATTTCGAAAGAAAGCGTATTGAATATTTCCTTTTGTCAAAGGAAATATGCATATGAAACTCTATGAGTTTAAGTAATGCAGTCACTCGAGCTAAAACGCTTTTACAGTAGGTTCAGAAAATACAGCCTTCTGACCACATGCTTATGACAATGTTCTTCATAGATTTAGCCATTGACGGTAATAACACTGTATTCTTTCTGCATTTCTTTAAATTGCTTAATTTGTAAAAGATTTGCTGATAGTTAAAATAACAGTGGTTGCTTTGATATAGCTCTCCTCCACACATAGCTTTTTAAAATCATGTTATTTCATTGGTCCTTGAAGCAAACCCACACTTTCTCTGTGCTTTAATCCACTCCCTCGCGAGCACTCTCGCCGGACATAATGGTGTACTATGTATGCTCACTAATCTAAAGGTAAAACTAAACACTAATTGTGCCAATGTCTTTTTAATGTTGATTGTCTCGTAAAAAGTGACGCTGAACCAAATCTGTAAAGCCTCTATCCCCGGCAAGCTTTCTCTCTCTCTCTCTCTCTCTCTCTCTCTCTCTCTCTCTAAATCACATTTATTTTTTAACACAGTGTTTTTGTTTACATGATTAGCTTTAACGGTGTTTTAATAGTGCCAATATGTTTTGATGTGTCTGGAATCTCACACATCCTTTCCTTTGGAGGGAATATATTTTTGGATCCCCATGTAGTTGATTCCAGGAAATATGCTTAGATAGGATAAAATTTGTGACATTTGCTTTAATAGTAATTGAAAGTCATCGTCTAGGTAAAGGACGCAAATGTCAAAATTCAATGGAAAATCGATTACCGATTTATTGCACTGTAAGGTTGTTTGCGCTTCCCCGTGAATTCACTCAAGGTTTTCCGCATGACAATATGTTATACCAACGCAGGGATGTCGCCGGTATGTGTCGAATGGTATCCGGATGTGACAATACACATTCTGGTTCCTACTCAAGGAACGTGGAATCATTTAAGCGTGTGTGTGTGGGGGGAGGGGGAGTGCTCTGCTGCATCCCCTCCCCATGGAGGCGAAAGGTGGGGCGATGTCATAGGAGCAATGATTCCCCCCCCCCCCCCTCTTCGGTCGGTACCCTCGGAAAGTCATTTTTTGTATGTGTGCGTGCGTGTGCGTGTGAGTTTGTGTTTTGATTTTTTTTTTTTTTTGGGGGGGGGGGGCGGGTGGGGTAGTTTCGCGACTTTTTTGTAAGTGTCGACGGAGGGGGGGGGGGGGGGAGGTTACTGCAGCTCTCCAAGCCCCCTTCCCCCGGTTTCGTGATCCCCATGTGCCCATAATGTTCATGAATAGTTAATCGGTGATTTTGACATTCTAACACCTCGGTATTACATCATGACAGAAGTATGAGAAATGACTTTATAGGAAAACGATGTTTCCTTTCCTTGCTCAAGAATCATTAGTTTGTATTCATTCAAGAAAAAAAAAGTACCCTTTAGAAAAAATTGAAATACAAGATGATAGTATGACGTAGATTATGAGGACTATAATTTATTAACATATTAACCAAGCAGAGACAGTCATAAAAAGACTTGAGTTACTTACTTGGTGTCCCAGACTGAACCACTTTCACTTTTAGGAGTCTTTATTTTTTGCAACTATCTTTTGTGTCGCTCAAACGGAATTTGACCTTTTTGACTCAAGTTTTAGTATTTGATACCTCTAGGAGAAATAATTGCAGCTAATATTTCTAAAATAAAACTGCGTGTTTTGTGCTTATCTGTATAAAAGACTTGTTTAATCAAACATCGCAGTATATGTATGGAATGATTACCTTCAATGACGTCCAAGCGTTTTAGAGAATGTATATAGAGTTTGGGCTCGTGTTTTCTCCTTTCGTTCAGTTATCTGTTAACCTCCCCGTTTTCTGTCTCCTGTGCTCCCTTCCTACCTTCACAACACAAGGATCTGTTCCTATTCACTTTATTATTTCAGTGTTGCAGTCCGCACAGTTCTTTTAGGCTCTCAACACCGGATATTAAATAAGCCAAAGCATAATCACGTTTGCGTGAAGGAGTCTGCGCACTCCGCTGCCAGTGACTCGTGGACTTATAAACTCATCAATACCCGCGTTCCGCTCAGTAGTTCACTGTGTCTGTCTGCGTACGCGTGCCTACCCTTCCCTCCCTCCAAAGGCTATACTTATACTGAACGTGACATATTATTCTTGCTGGATTTATACATCATTGGACTTTCACTGTTCTGACGGATTTTTTTTCAGGCTCGCTTTGTTTTGATTTCGTTGCATTTACAACTTAATAATTCAGTGGTCTGAAATACAGGGTAAGTGAAGCAAATACCAGTGCAAGGATTTATGACGATGCTTTGATTAGCAGTATACAAGAAATGATTTTCAGTTTGTTGTACACATAACGATATTGAATTCTACCCGTATCTGGCAACAAGTATGTTTCAATTTTATGATTTACCAATTCATCAGTTAATGATTTTCTTTGTAACTTTTTGAGGGGATAGTCACAATGATTATAACGATGAACTGGATTATTATATAGAAATAGCCCACTTCTCACTTCTTCTTGTAGCACGTCTCGAGGAAATGATTCTAATTTGATATGGATATCAGATTTCAGAATTGCTGAGGTATATACATGATTATTGTTTAACCCCCTCCATCCTTTCTGACGATTTAGCCCTTGTAATTATCTTCATCTAACGACCAAAATGCTCAATACAGGCGATCAATGATATCGACATGTGATAGTGCAATTCCCGCTGTATAAGACTTCATAATCTACATGTCTTAAGCGAGAAAACCAATCAGTAACCGACCCAACCCGTTAATTTGCTAATTGTCCGGACCGATCTCACTCTCTATAGGCGGTCCAAGGCCAGTTGTTCCCAAGGACCTTTAATGCTAATTATCGAGTATTGTTGAGAACAATCGGTGACTAATTAATACCTTTCATTTCAGAATATGACACATCATAGTATTAACGATCGCGATGCGCCGTGATGGGAGAGTGTTTATACTAAGACCATTAATTCGTATCACTCGTAACCATTTTAAAAGAACTGAGGGACATCGATAAAAATGTCGTTAACATCAGTCAGTGATTCTTTGCTTGAAAGTGGTTAGACCGTCATATGGGTATCGAGGAATATACCTCTTACTTCAAAAAGTTTCAACTCGCCAATTATACTTTGAGCACTTTGGCGGGTTTTGCATTCACTTTGACTCGCTTCCAAGGGCCTTGAACGCCAGTTATGACTATGTTTATAAAACAATACTGAGATGTGTGCCAAAGAAAGGCGTATTTGGACTGTATTATTGGACTGTATTCTGGTATTTTTAAGATCACGAAAGCCAATGAGCAGACGGATGTTCACATCATATACAAACATATATAAACTCCGCACACACATACAGCTGTAATCACTTACATATAAATACACATATTATACACATACATATATACATACACACACACACACACACACACACACACACACACATATACATATATATATATATGTATATATATATATATATATACATTATATTTATATTATGTATATATAGTATGTGCATATACATCATTGTGTTTTATATATAATATATATAATATGATATGTACATACACATTGTTGTGTTTTATGTCTGGGTGAACCACAATTCTTTTGGTATTTTGCTTCCCTTCAACCCCATGTAATCATCTTTTTCTTCCAAATAGCTATATTGTTCATACGTAGGGAGAAAATAGCCTTCCCTTCTCGTATTTTAGTTCTGCTTTACATGAACATGTAGGATCCTACTTGAATTTTACTGATTTGTGCTCAAGCTACGATATGTCTTCATCAAATTTTCTGTAAATGTCTTTGCTATTTCTGTTGTTTTTCTCCCAATCCTTTTTTCTTAACAAGTCCTAGTCTTTAAGAATCATTCTTTATATTTTAACTGTGTGATGTACAGATATTGTAATCGTTTGTTTCATTCTCTTTTATCTGTATGTAGTGCCTGGACCTGTAACTCAAGTCCGCGTTTTGAATCGAACTTTGACCTCTATAGAGCTAGTCTGGGGCGCTCCAAAATCCCTGAATGGTCGTCTGGAAGGATACACAGTAAGTTATCTTCGCTCCATCACCCTAGCCTGACTAACACCGTGAACATAAACCATCTTTTCATGTGTGTATATATGTGTGCGTGTGTTTGTGTGTGTGTGTGCGTGAATTTGTGTTTGTAACTCTGTTTCTTTGACATCAATCCCATTCGAGAATTATAATAATAGCAAATATGTATGGAAGTGAGACACACTACTATCTGTACGTACAGTTGAAACTCTCTGCTTTCTCTATCGCCCCCCCCCCCCCTTTCACTCTCTCTGTCTTCGAGCTCATCCGTTCTCCCTTAATAACATTCATATTGATGATTTGGTATGATTTACACGTAAGTGTGCTGCAGATGAAGCAAAGCGCGCTTAATGCGTCACGTGACACTGGTGTATCATTGCTATCACGTGTCTAAACAGCGATTAGCCCCACGGCGCCACGAGGCAGCTGTGGTAATTTGTGCGCCCGTCTTCACGGCGTGTGAGACATGGCGGGGTAACGAATCCTGGTATTAACCCTGTGCGCCGGGGTAGTAAGAGTGTAATGGAAGCCCTCTCTGAACAGAGCCGGCTTTCATCAAGCTGAAGCTTTACAATAAGAATGCGAGAACTTTTCCTGCCAGTATGACAAGGATTCTTCAAAAACAATTTGCGTTTACGTAATGTACGTGCCTGCGCCATGAGTAGCATAGGAAATGAAATCATTTGGATATTCTTTGATATTTTCCTCGCAAGAAATACTCACTTTGCATCACCTTTTAGAGCAACTCTAACTATGAATAGATTAGTCATCGAGAAAATAATGTTGGGTTTTTGTTTGTTTGTTTGTTTTTTTTTTTTTGGTTTATGCTTTCTGCACTACACTTCTCTTTGAGATACTATGGATCACTCGTTCTTATCTCAGTGTATATTATGTAGTGTCCATCTCTTGAATTCAATATCAATCATAGCTTGTGGTATAAGGGAATCGCCTGCAGCATATGCTTAAAGCGGGATTATTACATTCATATCACACTGTACATTAAGGCCGAATATAAGGACTTTGAACCTATCCGTCTTTGGATACAAACTATGAATGCACAGATACAGCCCAATAAGCCCAATTCTGCGTATTGATACGAGAATGAATTTTCTCCTCTGTCACACGCCTATTACCTCCCTGTGGTTATAAAGTCTCAAAATCCCATTACTGTAATGCAGTTTGCCTGCGTGATGAATGCATATTTTCATTAAGTATCTTTACATACTGCTGTAAATGTTACTTTTTGTCATTCCAGCCGAGATGCTATTCATCACGACATCATATCATCACGTGTTTCGATCACATCTCCAACGCGTATCTACAGAGAGATACTCATATATGTTCGCATAGTCTTGTATTCTTGTCGTTGTTGCAAATGGACATTCCAAGGCAAAAGGGTACATTTCAGGGATGTCAGGTTATTTTCTGTTTCTAGTGTGCATTGCCCCCTCCCCCCCCCCCCCCCCACAATATGATCTTTCAGAACACTTTAATGAGAGATATAAATTTGCCCCAAATGCTCCAAATATTTTATATTATAAGGAATATAACTTATGCCAAAATGAAAATTCTGGGGTGAACGTACGTTACGTGGACCACCGAAAAAGAAAAAGTCCACGTAACGTATGTTCACCACGTCTGAAATGGTATAAAACACAGTGCTAAATGGATTGTAAAGGCTGTTAATATGTTTTCAATTCAATATAAAGTCATTCAGTTGTGAAACAACAAATTTTCAATGATCATTAATTATTTGACCTTCATAATTAGTACTATGATGTCAGTCCAGCGTAACATACGTTGACCGCAAAATTTTCAATTTGACATAAATTCTAATATTATATTGCTTGTTTTAAGCATTTGGGGGAAAGTTATCTCTCATCAAATTGTTTCCAAAGATCATGTTGTATTGAGGGATAATGCACATTTAATACAGAAAATAACCCAGCATCCTTGAAGTATGCCCTTTTATCTTGGAAATACCCAAATGAGTAGTTCACGACAGGCTCGAAGTGATCCATCATTACTAGTACGCCTTCCAAGCTTTAAAGGAGACCTCCCGATTATTTTCAGACTTTTACCATTTGAATAACTATAAATTGGTTATACCTGGTACAGAGTTTCAGAATTTATAGTGATTGGGATGAGGAAAAAGAATGTTTTCAAAATTGATGACAAATCACAATGAACAAGGATAATGGCATGGTAGCCTCACAACAGGAATGCATTGGTAGGGACTCAAGGAATAAGAACAAAAGAAGAAAGCATCCCAAAATTCTACACGGGTGAACTTGTTAAGCAAGTGGTGTTGTAATGGAATTACATTGCTACATTTCTGAAATATTTGAGCCTCTTTGTCCTCATCCTTGTTCAGTGTAAGTTGTTTTGAGTTTTTCATAATAGCCGGGTTCACACGTACAAAATAGCGGGATGACGATCGCGATGCACATCCCGAGTTTTTTTTTGCGAGCGTCCACACGTACCAAATTAGCGGGATAGCGATCGCGATCGGTATCCCGCTAATTTGGCGAGCGTCCACACGTACCGAATTATCCCGCTAATTGATGAACCAGCGCAAGATTTCTTGGGATTAGCATCGCGATGCTTATCCCGCTAATTTTCGGGTTTTTTCTGTCCACACGTGCAAAAAACTCGGGATGACGATCGTGATGCAAATCTCGAGATTTGTATCCCGCTAATTGGTGTACGTGTGAACCCGGCTATTATTTATTGGGTTCTCCAATCAAGGACCACAATAAATTCCACAAATCCATACATGGAGCTGTCAATTTATGGACAACATGATGTACTATACATGATGTGAAATTATAAGAACCGTCTGAAATTCCCGTTTAATCGCGTGTGCCAATAGACCGCGCGGTTACAATATAATTTTCAATTTTTACATTTTATTTACTTTCATATTTCTCGTGAATACAAAATGCATCAGATACGCATATAGAGAATAACAAAATTTTACTTTTTTTTATTACATACTGCTTTTTTTCAATTTGGAATCATGATTTTTTTTTTCGCATTTGTTTTTATTACAATAAACCCCAAACACACCTACGAGGCTTAAGAAAACATCCATGTTTAAACAATCTGAAATCTACATGTACAATATTAATGACTGGTGTATGAGGGTGCTTATTACTCTTTTTGCATGAAATCAAAATCATAAGGAATGACAACGATTGGTTGTTGTCAAGAAAATATAAATTAGCAAGATTCGATGGTGAATGTGAAGGTGCATTGTTTCGTTTTTAATCATTGTTGACATTTGAGGCGATAGAGACCCCTAGAGCAAGACCAAGTGACGCGTATGACAAATCAGTTTGGAGCGTTAAGTTTCATGAATCCTTTAATCCCACTCACATTGTACCAATCGGTTGACACTCATAAGATTAAAAAGGCTCTTCCACTCGCTTTTCCGAGGTTAATCAGACAAAGCTTTTTTTTTCAGCAGCTTGATACGATAAGTGTCATGTGGGAAAGAGGTATAGTTTGCGCCTAATTGCCTTTGTTGGATGAATGTCGCCCCGGCTGAGAGCTGGCTAATTCTCACCTTGTGGCGTGCCTGAAGGTGAATTGTGAATCATACGCTGAAAAAAAAAAGAAAGAAAAAAATTAAAAGCGGGAACATTACATCTCTCGTATATGGTGTAATTACCGCGCTGGAGGGGATGTCTGTTTCGGTAGGGCCAGCCTCTCGTGTGTGCATCTTGCAGGCGCACGTTATACGATACCTTAGTGAGATGGACAATAGACTCTCTCAAATTTCGAACCGCGCTCACCTTTCTTTGACAGAGGTGTTGAGTGGCACACATACACGTACATTTATATATGACATTGTGTCTGTGTGTTTATATGCGTGGTGTTGCATCACTCATTATTATCATCATTGTTATTATTATTATTATTAGTAGTAGTAGTATCATTATTATGATTATGATTAGTATTATCATTATCGTCATCATCATTATCATTACCATCATTATCATCATAGGAAAGTTCTGATTTTTAAATCAATATGTTAAGCTAGACGTTGATTAATAAGTATATTTTGCTCGGATAAATATAACGCATATTCTTCCCATTAAACCAATAAATACAGTTAGCTGAGAACAGTGCTGACTATAGTGATGGTAACCATGATCAGGATAATGATTGACAATACCATTGAATAATTTGGCTGTAAAAGTAAGATGTTTGTCTGTTCATGGCATATGTATTATACATATACGCGTTCCCTGTGTGTGCGTGTGTATATATGTGTGCTTCGATCTACTATACAACATGATGCTGTTAGTTTGTTATTGTGCCTCTCGATCGCTCCGCCCACACCGCCCACCAGTTGATATGATTCACCCGCCGTCATTCCGCGTAATAGCTCATCATCACATCGTCAAGGGCCGTCGACACCCGCTTTGTTAGCAGGGCGCCACTGGTGGCGGGCTCGGTATTGGCTTCCAGGACTTGAGGCTTTTTAGCCATACTACGTCATTGTGACGTTATGCATTAAACTTCAGTTCAGTTCAGTTTGATATTATTTCTGCATTTTTATCAAAATTATGCAAAATTCACGGTACGTGTACTGTGCATTTTGAACAAAAATGTACATAATACAAGTGCACAGTATAGTAATCAGGATAATCTTAAAGTATCTGAACAAATTCAATGAAATCAAAGAAATCAGCAATGGACTTATTTCCAGTTAGAAAGAGAAAGGAGAAAAAATACAGGAGTCTGCTATCATAAGCAAGTGCTTGATAGTGATGGCCGTCTCAATAGAAGAAGAAAATATTTAAAAAAAAATACAGAAAAATTAGAAAGTGGGGAAAGGGAAAGAATGAAACAGCATTAGAGTGGGCAGAGCTTTTAGAGATCAAATTCTGATTCCCTTTCAGTACCTTAATGTTGTGAAATAAGTAGGGAATTTTACTAAATCACCAGAACAACACTTAGAATGGCAAACGAGTAATCAGTGCTTAGGAAAATGAGAAATACACATTTCTCACTTGAAAGTATAAGAACTTGGATCCCCTGCGCCTCTTGGAATGATCGCAACAGGTGTTCAGGAAGATTTTCCCGTGGGAAACGTCTGATGCTATCTTTCCTTTTTTCTGTAAACACACCGTGCGAGAGGAAGTCCCGCCCATTCCCTCACTTTAACAAGGTAATGATGAATCAATGAGAAATTAAAGAGCACTCAAAGAGGTAAACTCAGGGAAGTCGTGTTATGTTGGTGTGCAAATTACCAACACTATAATATGGACGTAGTGTGTTTTCATCTACGTTAGACAACAATAAGGATTTTTGTCAATATTTCTGGGGCCTATCAATTAAAGCAACAGGAACTGGAAACACATGTCATCTCTTTAAGACTCAAACAATATTTTATACATTTGTAGCACAATATGTTCTCGAAACAACATACTGACCTGACGGACTGTCTTGATCAGCCCACCATAGCAAGTAATATTGTTTTGTTATGGTGTTCAATATTAAAAATCTGGTTGTAATTGGCAGTGAAAGTTGCGATGTTTCTGTGAATATCATCGAATCCTAATTCCATCTGTAGGGCCCTCTCACCAGCCCCTAACTGATGCCATCCTCCTCACGTCATCCACAACCATCCCGTTGCCATCGTTACCGCTTCCCGCTCGCTCAGGGTTGTTGATACATTTACCATGAATCATAGAGTCAAGTGCGAGGACCATTAATCTCCACGTGGTTTAACAGTATCGCAGTGACACGTCTGATCGTTGTGCTGCGGTCTTTGAGGAGGATCGGTCATTAAAGGTCATGGGAAGTCTTTGATATCAAAGTTTACATCTACTTAGCACGCGTCTGATTCTCTCGATTACTGCATAATAATGACGAAGTTTCCAATTTGAGTTTAAGTTTTATCTAATTTCTTTCTAAACTTTCATCTGCGTTTGTATTTCAGGCAGCGAATTTTAGAACTTCATTAAATGTTTAACTTTAACGAGTTTAGACCGTCTGGAAATGTTCCGATTTCCCGCCTAATTCCGCACACGTCAATTACTCATCAGATCTGAGTATGCTGTATAGTTTGCATGGCGTTCTATCGAGAACATTCACTCTCGAAAAATCAGTCTTGACGATAACTCAGATCGCCAAGATTAAGCTACTCGATGATTCTCAATAAACGGTTTAAATGACAGGACTACCTTACTGTTTTGTAAGATTCAAAAGAGAATGAGAAAGTTTTTTCAGTTTGTAGTGATGGTTACAATAATGTGCCAATGATTTCATTTGAACCTCAATCATGATTCCAACCAATGCTGTTGAAAATAATAAAAAGTCGCTGTCATGTTAAATATGAAAATTTTACAATGATTGCATTAGTTTTCATTTCACAGTTCTGGTGATAATCATTATTATTGGCTTTGCACGTTTTACGTCTTACGATCCAGGGTTGATCAATTTTCTGCAAAATTGTGCATTTGTCAATCTAATTATGTATCATATATCCAGCGGTATTCTCTTGTTATTAAATTACTCTAACATTCGGCAGCTGTCCAAATTTATAAATATGCATGACGTGCCACTGTATTGTTTGGAGTAGTCAATTTGCACACAAATTTCAGATATTGTTTCACATTTATTGATTCTGTCGAAACGCTAAAAATAAGTAATGTTTGAAACAATGGGACAGCGACTCTATGCAAGAATCTTTTAGTGTACACTGTGGGAGGAAATGAAAGATGGTTTGGAATCTAAACTTCTCCCGAAAGATGCTACCCTAATGATTTCTCTTGTTCCTTATTCAAATGTTGTTAACCCGACATTCAAAGTCGGGAAGTTGTGTCTATTCCTGTCAACCGCAGTTACGGGTAGTTTTCTTCTTAAAAAAAATGACGCCAAAACAAAACAAGGCTAGACTAAACAAAACAAATCAAGCAAAATAAAACGAAACAAAACAAAAACGCATACTTCAAATGCCAACTCATATTTCATTTTATTTCATGTCACGTCCTTTCATTTATTTTTTCAAGTTCAACTTTGCAGAAATGACACTATATACTGTCGTCCCAAAAAGAAGAAATCAAGTCGTATGATAGATTCCAAACAGTAACAAAATAAGATTGAAAAAAAAAATCGAATTAGACCAAACGGTATAGAATTTGGTACTTAAAAAAAGGAATGATCAGAAAGTCATGACGACAGAACTGTCTGTCAGTCATGTGACATGGCTTCATAATGTGCACGTGAAATCGCTTTGCTGGGTTGTGTGACCACATCATGGCGTTCATTATGCAGGTCTTTGTTAATATTAAGTCAGTTCATATCTGTACCGTCTGTTGAACCGTCGATGTTGTCTTGTTGTTACACATCAAGATTGTCTCTTTGGGTTACAATTTTCCCTTTTATGGGCAAATATTTTACTGACGAGTTCTATACTGTACCAGCACGTCGCACAGAATGTCTTTAGCCAAAGTGCGCACAAATACACTTGTGGTGATATATCTCTGACGTCGAATTTAATGTGCGTTGATGTGTCGTGTGTTTGACAGATCAGCGTATTTCATATCGTGCTCAGACTTACAAATGTAAGATGTGAAAGTTGTGTCGAGCCTCTGCCGATGACGGAGAGACGCACAAAAATAAATAATCCATTCTCAAGCATGCTTATAAAGATTCCTGGCATTACAATCAGTGCTTTTGTGAGTCCGCTGGGGAAAATTGCAAAACTTAATGACGCGCAGCTTATGTATGGTACCAGCTGCTTTCTGTTTTCCCTCCGTATATAATTGTCATCAAAATATTCCAAATATATTCACTCACCAGAACAGCAAAGAATGAGAACGGGACATTGTACTGAAAGAAGATAAAAATAAGAGAGATATGTAAACAAAGGTGATATAAAGGGATGAGGAGTTTGGGGGTTGGCGCGATTTCTTAGTTAATGCATGCTGCCGCTTGAGGGATGCGGCAACTGTGTTTTGCTGTTAAAATTTTCTATTTTGCGAAAAGATTATTCTATTTCTCTATTAAAGGAATCTCTACCGATACAAACTGTCAATTATCTTATTTGTTTCCTTCACTTATCTTTGGGGTTTTTTTTCTAATTTAGCTGAAAGTTGCTTTCCCCCGAATGGAGCCAACGACTTAACCTTTGCCGTTTCCGTTTCTCCTCCCATTCTTGGCTTGAGTCTTTATGCTTTCAAATGAATGCGAGACGACTAAACATAGATTGAGCGGAAATTTAGCAGCAGGTGATAGTGACAGTAGGAACACGAAGGAGTGTTCCGATGGAGATGTTTGAGTCTTCACTGGACTACGTCATCTAGTGAATGCGGAGTTGATCATAGGTGGCAGACTATACGTGTAGTAAATTACTGCAGCACAATTCAAAACATTAAGTTGGCATAGTCTGCACACAAAAAAAAACCCTCTCCCTTACCGTATGTTCTTTATGTCAACACCTTAAACAGAGCGTACGATCTCTGTCTTTAGACTTCCATACCTATGGAATGTAGAATATGATAATAGCTTGGGTATATTTCTCTCTTTCAAATTGTTATGTAGGTATGATTATATTTGTGTTTTTAGAATGTTGATATTTGAAGTTCAATGGACAGTTCCATAGTCCTTGCTGCGCTATTGTAGGTTCCTAGAGGTTTATGATAAATCATTCGCCCACTAAAAGAGTTTCTCTCTTGCTCTATAGGTTGAGATGTATGTGTGTTATCTTTTCCATCAATGTCATATCAAACTTTTGCTAAAACTTTGTAATAGAATTGTGCTCGCGTTGCAGCCTAGGCTTTGAGATTTCCTTGATAGCGGAAATGATTAACAACTAGTAGAGATCCCGCGGCATCTCATTGTGTTGTGAACAGTAACCCATGACTGATTTGGGTTCAAGCAGTGTAGTTCCAATGCCTGCTTAGCCAGACGCAATGTTGCCTCATGGATCCTTTCGAATTAAAAGGTGATAAGCTGCGACAGTGTCAAACCCTACGACATTATGGTCACCAGTGTGCATGGTGTGTGTGATGAGATAAGGGCGTCGGTTAACACGTCTTCACATTCTACTATCTTATACGCACATCCTCATGTGATCATAAGAGTATGTTCATCTTTGAAAAAAAAAGTGAAACAAATTAATATCTCTCTTCCCTTTTCTCTCTCTCTCTCTCTCTTTCATCTTTGAATATGTCTTTGAGTAAAAACTAACGTGCATAAACAGTTCTTTTTTAATGAGGAACATGAAGGGAGTAACTCCATAATTGTTATGTTCCCCTTGCAGCGTAGTTCTAACAAAACATGTACCTTTTTGGGTTACAATTTGCATATCAACGCAAGGGTGTACAGTGCGTTTCTATTATTATGATGTTAAATGCGATTTTAGAATACGCTATTGATTGTATGTAGAACCGACCCTGATGATTTGCCTGAGATAATGTTGACAACGACAACGCGGACCTATGAATTTGTATATGTCCTTTATTGTCTGTTAATGATAAGCTGACAGGAAAAGAAAATGTCGTGAAATGTCAAGGGTGATGTGAAAGTATTATAGCAGTCACCGTCTCCTGTTAGTGTTTATATTGCAGTGACATATTTCCGGACATGTCGTGGTTTCTGATTGGGATCTCTAGCACATCTTTGCATACCCTCTTTTCTTGTTGATTGAACAACCTATCGTGTGATGTGTTATCTGAAATAACAAGCTACATCATTCAGCGTTCAAGGTGTAGTTGGAATATGACGGGATAATGCAGTGTTACAGTTAAAGTCTTTTGTTTCTTGCTGGACGAAGGGACTAGAGAATTTGCAGTCTAGGAATATGGTGAACAACATTTACCAGTTTGTGAGGTATCTTATGGTTTGTATATAAGCAAGCGAGAGGTAATGAAGACCAAGTCTAATCGTTACTGCGGCGAAAACCCTGCAATTGCAAAAATGACATTCATGAGAAAGATTTTACGTATCAAATCGTGTATGCGAGTCTGTCATGGTCTTGTTTCCGACCGATCACAGACTTTAATGCGCCACGGCCCCCGGATATTGATAGATGTCTGTCATAATGTATCCAGTTAAACATCACACAACGCATCATTTTATCACATCTGAACTGTCATATCATATCCAGACCATAAAAGGCCACGGCCACGTCACAATGCCGCCGTCCGATGACAATGAATCCTTTTTACAAAGCTTGATTTATGAAATGTCTCCCTCTTTCGTCTGCTCTGTTCTCCTGCGCAGATCTCGTACGCGCCACTCGTGAAATCGAATCACCATGGCAACCGGTCCACCAAGAGGCCTCTGATGGAGCTTCGGAAGTCCACGTCTTCTCACGCATTGATATCCGAACTAGAACCAGCCACTGAGTACATCTTTAGGATCTCAGCTAACAATCGTGTCGGAGACGGCATTGTGATTGTCCTCACTGAGTTCACCAAAGTACCGAGTGAGTACCTCTCTGCTGCTTCCCACATTCCTTCATTCTTAATCTATTAGCTGACCAAATATTTCATTATATCCGTCACTATCAAAGAAACAATCTGTTTTGCAATCTCGTCAAAGGAGGAAAAGCACGCAGTAACCTCTTTAATACTGCTCAAACGACAGGAAAAAAACCCGAATGTGATGACTATCGTTTGTATCGTTTAGTGGTTTTATTTTTTTTTTCTGATGAAAATAAAAAGACTGATATATTGCTACGCTTGGTTTACGGAAGATAAAAGTATAGATCGGCATTTGTAGCTTATAGTGGCATACTGCATTTTATTCGCCTTCCCACTAATGTTCTTCTTTTCACCTGTAAATGAACTTTTTTCATAAAGAAATTTTATTCACATGTCATTCAGGTACAACAGTTAATGATACATAAAAAGACAAATAATACAATTTTGTCAGGCAGCTACGAACAGTTGAAATGATATGAATACGATTCCAATTGATATTGGATACAAAATCCTTATTTTTTAAAGACATATATTCAAGTACTTTCTTCGCTTGCTTTTAAAATTGAATAATGTTCTTGCATGAAAGAGTTCGGGTAATTGTTAGCCTGATTTCATTACAGAAAAAAAAAATTCAAGCATTTTCTGTTCCAACAAAATGGGTGAGATATACATATACATTCAAATGTCTAGAATAGTAGGCGTAATTGGCCTTCATGTTATAACTTGTCGGAACGCAGTAGCTCATTAGACAATGCGGACAATAACTGAATGACAAATAGCTTTGTGTTCCGTAAAGACAGAAAACAAACAATAAAGCTTAGTCAGGGTGTCTCATAAAAGCACTTTATGTTGCTGTTTTTTATGGCTAACCCATTGTAATAAGAAAAAAATGACACAATGGATCACTGACGACACACAAAATAGCTTATACGCGGGAAAGTTAGGAGGACTTTGTTAAGTGAAAATAAGTATTCTCATGAATGTTGTGGAATCATCTATGGTGAGAAGGTTCCTGCAGCACTTTGCAGTTTGCCAAAGTTGTTTTGGCAGTGATTCCGTCTGGCCTGCCATAAGACAATACAAGTAAGCCAAGGTTATACCGACAGCCTCTCATCATGTGCGGACGGCTGTTCAGCCATTCTTAACAGATCAGACCCACCATGAGTCCAAATCATTTTGTGTGTACACAGATGTTGTACACATATTAGATCCAATAACATATCATATTGAAGGGGGTCTATCAATCCGAAAAAAAAAAAATATTGATTGTTTTATGATAAAGACCGTAAACCCCTGTTAGATCTCTACGCTCAACCAAAATAATGTGACTTTCCTCTAATTCCAAACTTCGCAACAACTTGGGGGACACGAGCCTTTGCCCACGCCGGCCCCACCTTGGAATAACTTACTTTCAGTCCTAAAAGTTTACCCTGCATCGGATACCTTTCAAAGAGGGCTAAAAACAAAATTGCTTAATGTCTCCTTTAAATTGCGCATGTCTCTGTTTTGTGTTCTTCTGTGCATCTTATAACCTCTTCTCTTATTGTACTCTATTAGCGTCTAGAGCACCCCACAAAGTGGGCTTGACGCATTATAAAAATTCTCTATTGTTATTAATATAAACTTAATTGTGAATGCGTCATAAGTGCTCTCAACTCATCTCTGCATTGTTTAGCTCTAAACATCAGATCGACAAAGGCTCTTTTTTTCTTACGTTTTAATGTCTCATGAACATGTTGATGAGGGTAAGATGTACAAATTATTATGTCACACTTGATACGTCCCTAATTGATTTGTTGCTGCATAGCGCTTACCATGAGACCTCGACATGGAAAGGCCTCACGTTATTGTGAACCATCACATTATGCTTTCAGAGTTACCATGGCAACCAAACGTCTGCACTGAGAGGTTACATACGTTGGTAGATAGTTGAATCAATCAATTAATTATCGTAACCGTCTTCGAATTCCTCCTCCCCTATGTCTGTCGATTGTCTGGCGTTGACGTTGCGCTGGATCTGTGGATTAGGATATGTCTTATCTATCTGGCCTTCCGTCCTGCCTGCCTCGAGAAAGGCAGAGAGGTAAACTTGAAGGGTGTAATCTGTATTTCCTCTCGTTTCCCTCTCTTTCTCAGTCCCAGTCGTTCCCAAGTCTCCTGGCGTCTCATCAAGGGTGACAGAAAACAACATGGTGACGATTCAGCTCGAGCCCATGAAGGAGGGCTTTGTCAGGTACGTCGACACTGTCTTAATCCCGCCGCCTCCTTCTGATTGATGAATTAACCTCCATGCACGTATTACACAACCCTTTAACCCATTCTCTCCGAGATCTCGGGTGTTCCCGTTTTGTATTCGATGCATGACGCATTGATTCCTTGAACAACGGGTTAAGAGATCCCTCCGTCTGTAGGAAATGTCGGGTCGCCAAATTATTTCTTGCATTGCGGTGTGATCCTTTATCACAAAGCTGGCAGCAACAAGCACACATACACGTACCCACACACACACACACATACACACACACACACCAATGTTCAGCAGAAGGCACATTAAAACTATTAATTTTGAAATGTTCATATATGCGTGGAATGTTAAATGCATTCATGCCTTGATACCTCTTGTATACAAGGTACTGTACATGGTCGACATTAGTTCCAAAATTATTTTAAATATAAGTCATAAACAAAAAGCATGAATCAGAATAAGTGTCAAATGTCTTCTTCAAGAGAACCTTCGAAGAAGAGTTTAGTTATACTTCACGAGCACACTTCGTCAGGCTTGGAATCAGCTATTCGCTATACGCCATGGGACCTTAAAAGGAGATATGTAAAAACAGCCCATTTTTAATCAGGATGTAGAACACGTCTTACTGAACATCATGTTCTCCAGTCAACTCGTGCCGACGTGTTTTAGAAAGTGACTTTGAATAAATCTGAAATAGTCATGAAGGAAAGATAGAACTAAAGCAGAACTCCCGAGTCAACGTCGGTCACGTGTATTATTTCCGTGAATAACTGTCTGGAAGTCAAACAGAAGTGAAAATAAATTTATGAATAATTATCTTCAGGGAATTCGTTTCCTGACAGAACTTCCGCTTCCATGGGAAGATCATTGGTGAAAGAATGGTGACACAATTTCCTCTAGTCAGTGTTAACACATTCTACAGATATCTACAGATGAAATGGTTGGAAAATCTGGCTCCAGTCTTAATGGATTATACAGAAAGAATGTGGAGACAAAATGGTTTAAATCGATTTTAACAGGTCTATCTCTCTCAGTACAAATTCAGTTTAAACTCTGCATTAGAAAGGTACACATAAAGTATAAGTGAAAAGTACAAATATAATGTAACAAAAAAGACGAATGGATTTAATGCCGGATACAAGGTATGGAAGGACACTTACCTTGTTTTGGTGAGTTTAAAAGTGATTAAGGAAAGATGGGTAAAGCTTGAACTTCAAAAGGAACCGCTGCAATACCGCTGCTTTTGCTACTACTACAATAAAAATATGTGAAAATAATGATAAACATTTTTATCATTATTACTATTGTTATATAGTGTAGTAATACTGATAGAAGTAGTGGCTATTCTTTGTCTTGTTATTGTGATAATGATAACAAAACAGCAATCTTAATTATTTCAAGTAACAGAAGACAGCGTATTCCATCAACAGACTCAGTCCATCTGCAGACTGCAGACTTTTACCTATATAGAGAGATCTCGTTTCATATGGAGTTTAGCAGTTAATGTAACTTCAATAACGGCAGTTATCACTGCTTTGGCTTGAACTCCTTGCTTGCAACATGCGTAAAACGTTGTGCATGTTTTGGTGAACATCGTTTGAGAAGCCGAAGCATCCTATACCCAAGGTAGATAGACTTTTGACTCAAATTACATCCACAGCGCCTTCCCGCATTCATTTTCCCGCGTTTTCGTCTGACTTCGCAATCCCTAAGAAGCTCTTAATCAAAGTTGTTCAAGCTGTCTGGAATGGTGAGACGCTAGGATGAGTATCCCGCCGCCGTACTCCGCTACCTGACTCATTGTATCTTGTATTTGCTTGGCCTGGCGCTGTAACCCTCACCAGAAATTTCTTTAATATCATCTTCCTGTAAGAAGCATTGCAGGCCGTGACAGGGTATAGCGATGCACACTGGGGTTCTGACAAATAATGCACAGGAGAGGTGTATTAGACGAAAACAAACTTAATTACAGACATAACTGACTAGAAACTCATATGGCGCCTTTTAGTTTTTTATTTACTTTATTTTGTGTTCTATCATCTTTTTTTACGAGGGCATGCAGGATAAAAACAATTACACAGACTCGTATTTTAAAACCTCCTCGGAAATCGGTAGGTCATATAAATGGAGAATTATGTGTATAGTGATTAGCAGTAATGGCAGCAGGCAACGACAACAACAACAACAACACAAGAACTGATATCAGGGGTGAAATTAGGAGCAGCAAGAGTAGTAATGGTTTTATCACTAAAGCACGAGTAGGAATACAGAGTCTTACGGAAATATCACCCAATGATATCATAGTGGTGACGAGATGTGTGTACGATTTCGTGATATGAGAAGTGAAGAGGAACGAATGAAAATATTTAAATCATCAATTGAAATTCTTTGCCTTCATGAATGAGGACGGTGGACGTGAGGCTATTGAAACGGAAGTTGACTGCCCCCACCCCATCCCACCCCACCCCCACGAGTCAAGGGACACTTCTCCTTCGGTAATACACTCTGAATAAGTGATGGGCAATGCGTACGTGAGCAATGCATTACGTGGTAATTCGACAACCTACACCGAATTGTCGTATACTCGCTTATCCCGATGACGTAAGGCTATGCAAGGCATTTATCTCTCTTTTCAAATCTCTCTTCCCACTATCACCTCTGCCGAGCAATTGGCAGACCTTGTCACTGGTGTCTGACAGACAAAATTAACAGAAGTTCATGGAGATTATGAGTTATCTCCTGAACGAACCGCAGGATTGCAGTGTGTTCGGATGACGATATCTCGGACGTATCTGTCGAGGAAACAATTAGTTGTTTGCGTCATTTTGATAAAGCCCTTCACGCTGAAAAAGGGGAGAAGTTTTTAATTAAAACCTGTGTAAATAGAAAGATACCCACAGCTTCGACAACAGACTGCATGGCGTGCGTAAGATACAAAGACAGGTTGAAAAGTGCTGAAGTTATATCGTGTATAGATCTTCTTTGTGCTGTTGTAGTCTCGACAAAGTGACACGTGACTGTTACAAGCCAATGAACATTGCCCTGAACATAAAAGTGATGACGTCACTGCACAACACCTCCAAAGATACTCCACCAACGATCGTGTGTTTTTATCTGGTGCACTTTATAGTGTCTGTACACCGATTTGTGACGTGACGCAATAATGACGGCACCATTATGGTAATTGCTGAGGTACTTGTTTTGCGCATGTAGCAAATAATAGTGTGCCTCGAGTTCCGGAAATATTTACATTTTATTGTTTGAGGGTTGTTTTTTTTTTTTTGGGGGGGGGGGGTCGAGAGAGAAAGAAGATATTTTCTCGAAGCTCCTATCCCGCCAAATCACATTTTGGACGCATAACTTAAATATTTTTTTTTTTTTTTTTTTTTTTACAAATGGTTACTGACTAGAAGAATCAAACGAAGAGAGAAGTTGCATCTTTATTTCAAGAAGTAAAAGAAACAGCTCTGATCAGCGTATGTTTCAGGTAAAATTTCCATCAATTGCGCAATATATTTTTATAAACTATAAGAAATATACGATGAGCATTGAGTCATGTGTGATTGCAATGCAGAAGTATGCAGGTGAAATAGCATATAAATTTAGCTGCCCTTTAAGGGAAAACCAACTTGCTTGTTCTCATTATTCTCAGCACGGCGCTAGACCCGACTAATTATCCAATTAACCGAGGTTAAACTTCGCCTTCCTCGGAAAACAACATTTCCTTCATCACAAAACGATGGTGAAACCTCAAGATTTGTCTCTCTTTTTCTCCGAGCATTGCCAATGTCAAACCTGTTTTGTCATTGTTTCACACATTATGAAATTATTATGAAACCAGCCGGTATGGAGCCCTAGAAATACTAAATTATTGAACAGGGATTCACTGAAAGTAAGAGTGAGATACATGATGTTTGGCATTGAAAGGAGACTACGTGGATAAGAGAGAAATGGCATTCGATGATTAGCCAGTCGAGTTGTTTTCGTTTCGCTGCTGCTATTTTCGACAATTCGCACGTCTTGCCAGTAATTGTAATGCTTCCTGAGTGAACGTCTAAGGATGTTTTCGTGGCAGGAATCTAATTCGGTCTTGAAACATATCCATTCTCTTAAGATGTATAAAAAAAAAGAGCTGGATAAGGACACTTCAAACGATTTCTGTCCTGAGATATGCTTGTCTAGTCCATGATACCCTTCGATTGAAAAAAAAAAGCACATTAAAGTGGGCTTTAGTACAGTCCAATTTCCTTTCAGGTATCAAACACGTAATCACACCCTACATACACACACACGCACACACACGCAACCTCCCCCCCCCCCCCCACACACACACACGTTCTCGCAACCTGCTGCATATTTCACTATACGAAAGAAGAAAAATAATCTTCAGAACGAAATGTGCCAGTAATATTACTCCAACGCCTTCGTGTGACAATTTTGCTTCTGTGTTGTTGTTTTTTTTTCTTAGTCGATTCTTTTTCTCTTTCTATCTGTCATACATCTAAGTTACTTGTGATTCCCCCTTCCATTGTTTATGTATTTTTTCATCATCTCTCGTATCAGTAGATATTTCGCACGAGTACGCACACACTCATTCTTTCTGCATTTACTGTTTCTTTTGAGGGGTGACACGACGTTTGCTCCTGCGACAAATGCTCTTATTTTCTCCAAGGACTTAGGGTTAGGGTTAGAATTGCGATAGAGTTTTAGGTTTAGCTTGATGTGAGGATTAGCATTAGGGTTAGGGTTGTGTTAGTGGGTAGAATTTATGTTTGGCTTAGCGTGCAGATGTTTTATGGGGGCAATTGTCGGTGGAGCAAATTTGATGTCATGAAACCGTTCTGAAGTGCAGACGAAAAAGCACCGCGTTCTCTATACTTCATATATTTTCTCACGCACATGCAATCACCGAGTACCGTTAACATGATAGTAAAAAGCCCAAGCATAGTCAGCTTTTTATTGGGAAACTCTCATGATTAAAGTGCTGGAGTGTAGGAATAGTTCGGCTTGGTTCACATTGCTTACAAACCACTAGATTTCGAACACCGAATATATCACTTTCATGCGGGTCCGCTAAGCCTTACGTGCCTTCGGTAAGAGTATAGTTTTGGGAACACTCTTTACTCCTTTGGGGAATGAAATTGAATGACAGAGTTTTGGATGTTTCATATATACTGTTCTTCAAAGAAGAGGACACTGTGTATAGTTGACACCAAGGCTAATAGTAATGATCCGTTTAAGAAGAAGACGAAAGTGTCTTGGGCATTGTTTATATGGTTCATCCCAAATTGAAAGGTAATTTGCAAATATTTTATCAAATGAAATGAATCTCGTTGAGTTGATTGTACTTGAATAGCAGAAATAGTATGTCGGAAATACTTCAGACTATCATATCAATGGTGTGAGGCAAGTTCGCTGAATTTATTTAACTCGGATCCCCCCCCCCCTCCCCAGGTTACAAGAACAGCATATCAATTCAACTATTGTGAGTAAGGATTTGTTTCAAATATCGCGGCTGTAAATGTAAGTTATTGTGCATTTTTCATTATGAGAAAAGTGTTGCACATGGATATAAGGAAAAAGTACAGTTTTCAGAAAGAGGAAATCAACCGTTTCCCGATGGTTACATAAGGGACTTATTGCCATCAAGATGGCCCTAGATACACGAGCATGAAAAAACAAACAAATACACAAACAAAAGTAGAGCCATGCGTTTTCATCACGTAGAAGGAGGTAGCAGGTTTTGGCACTCGGCGGACGTGTTCTATGTGACTTTATAACGACCGTGGTACACGGGAAGTCACTCCGACGCAGATCTTAAAATAGACCCAGCTTTGGAGAACAACCTCAGCATTCTACTAGCATTACACTCCCCCATCAACAACACATAGACGAGACGAATTTCTGGGGTGGGGTAGCATGTTTCAAATGTCACGATAATGAACTCATTTTGGAAATCTAAATTAGCAACACTACTGTCCTGCCTATGTCATTCGTAACAGCTTTCACATGTTTTGAATAGCAGAAATAGACTTGCTATTAGCGCAAGAAAAGTGTTGTTCAAATATAGCCAAACTCGCCATTCACCATCATTTTTTTTTTTTTTTTGAGGCAAGGAAAAATAGAACGGTGTCAAAAATGCTGCTAGTTCCCATCGCTATAGACAACGATTGGTAAACAACAAAGAAAAGAAGAGATGTAAACTAAAGTGATCGGCGAGTTTGTTCGGTCACGAGCGTCTGAGTCAAACATATGAAGGTCTTGAGCTCGAGTTTCCTTAAAGCCTCTGTTTACCATTGGGAGCAGTGATTAAAATGTTAGAGTTATCACATTCGATGCATATCCCATGTAGGTCAGTTGTATCAGAAAACACCCTACCATACAAAAATTTCGCAATGAAGACACAAAAATAGGGATATATCACTAATTTTGTCAACCATAACTCCAGACGATTTGTTCTAGAAACGGTTTTAATAAAACTATTTTTCACATTTTGTATATTTAACAATACACTGTACTTAAAATCAATTAAATAGTACTGATTTTAGCGTTTTTACATCAGTTGTTTCTATCCTACCTCACATTGTAGAATCATTTTCAAGCACTACAGCGTGTTTATTTCTTTCATCTGCTAATGGTAAAAGTTGCAACAAGCTAAATGCTCTCTGAAACCATGCTGTCCACTTTGTAGAGAGTAGCTTTTTTCCATTTGATGGTACTTGAAATGAGGGTCTGAAGTGTAGTAGAACAACTTGTCACAAGGAGCTAGAGTAGAAACCTTGTAGAGTGGTAAGCAAAGCACTCATACTCACTCACACGCAGACTCATTCACATACAGAGACAAAGCCAGAGAGAGGAAGGGGGAGAAAGGGGGAGCAGCAAAATGATGATACTAACCACTCTCAACATCTAAGGTGGAAAGGGTTAAAATTACCTGAAGAGAAGGAGAAATATCTTTTTTTAGTTATCATTTCATGATGTTTCTGTATACTTATCTAGCCATGTCAATTTAAGGGCACCATGTATATCGAAACGGTATAATTTTTATGGTGGAATCAAAGAATGTTGATTACTAATATTGCCATGCAGCGGTCATTGTTATGACCACTTCGCATAATTAGATCGAAACCAAATTCTTCACTCCTGGCAGGAGTTTCAAAACTCAACTTCTGATCGCGCTGACTTTACAGGGCGAAGTCTCATGATTCGCTCGATATCTAATCCCACCTAATCCCATCGGTAGAGAGCTCTTGTTGATCCTCCTACTGTCCCTGTTATCTCCCGCTAAGTGGACCCATCCGGCTGAGCAATGGTCCCTCCTCGTTTGCCCGTTGGTCAGATGTGTGTTCGTCACCATGGGTAACCGTCTCCCTTCGCGACCCCTCCCCGACATCAATTAGCAAATCATTCCCCCTACCAGATGGGATGATGTCGCACTCATAATATATCATATTTAAGAGTTGCATCTCATAAGAATTTAAAAACAACAGCTACTATTCTCAAGAGCATTGCGATACAAGATTATAGGATCTCCTCGAATGGTACGAAATTTGACATTTTCACCGATATTGTATATGCTATGCTATATTACACCTCCGAATGTAATACCGTCCTTTGTTTCTTGGAATTGATTAAGGTCTGGGTGTGCGTTTTATGGTTTAGGTACTTATTAAGTAATGGGGAAAAAATAATAGAATTTCTTTGTATATAGTTCACACACATCGTGTTATGCACTTGCTGTGCAAAGTAGAATGCTCTGTGTATATTCCTCGCGTCTTTTACTAGTGAAGATGTTCAATCACTTCAATACTCTTCTAGGACATTACATCATATTTTTATTTATAGGATCCACTTCTTGATGTGGATCCCATCAAGAAGTGGAGCTGATTGAGAATTCTTGAACAGAGATTTGCGGAACACCATGGTCTCCGGATACGTCACCCAGGGAGAGAGACACACATAGACATAGGATACAGTGACTGGAATCTGGAAATATGATGTTATGAAGTATTCACCCTGTAGCGGTCCCCTTCATGAAAATTTTACGGATACAATTATTCTGCCACGTGATCGCGAGCATAAGGGAATGCAGAGGGTATTTATTACACATGACTGACTCAGTGGTACTGTCAATCGTACACTCTTTCATCCAAACCACTCTATTTCAATCGCTTACGTAGTGCTCAATCAGCCTACTTTTGCAGATGTTTCACGAGGCGATTGCTGGGCGTGCATCAACGATTTATCAATTAGACTCGTCTCCCTTGGGACGATCTACTCATTACCATTGGTTTGTAATGCTTCATCAATGCAAGTTTGTGTTGGAATATTTTGTTGGTGTTTATTTTTTTTTCCATTCCACAAGCGGGACATAACACAACCGAACTAACCCAACCAATTAACTCTGGACATATAATTGCCTAGATGGTAACTGCATAAGTATGTTCCCGTTCAACACAGCAAGCATCAACTTAAGTACTTTATATATCTTGTTTCAGTGGCGGATCCAGGCAGGGGTGCACCGGGCGCGCCTCCCCTCCCCCATTATTTTTTGTTAAAACAAATTAAGAAATGAAAAGAAAAATTGCGGGTGGGGTGCGTGCGCCCCCTTTAATTTGGTGTAGGCGCCCCCTCTTCAGGGAATTCCTGGATCGGCCCCTGTTGTTTTGAATTACAATGATTTTGGTTTTTACCTTCCTCGCTCAGAGCAAAGAAGTGGCGTTGGAAAAAAAAAAATGACCAATCTTCAGAACCATGCGCCTAATGATTTTCATGTATGGCCTATAACAATACCTTGCATATAAGATTACAAATTCCAAGAGGAGTGTTATTGTAGTAAAGCAGCTGTAAATTATTGACAAGGACAACACCAGCGAAATTTGTAAAGGAGGAGTGACTGTTCAGGTCAAGGATTACTTAACCCTTTGAGTACCACGCTTATTTCCTGTTCATTGGTATGTGTGTGAAATGTGTGCACTTTTTGACTCAGTGGCACAAAAGGGGTTAATAGAAAGTATCATATGAGGCCAAGACTGAAGAAAAAAGAGATAAAGAGAGAAAATAATTGCCACGTGCTATGTCTTTCCACTTAATCACTGTACCCGGACACAGTGTAAGACCTAATCTAGAGCCAGACGAACTGTTGGCAGACCTCACGTGTGTGACTTGTGGTGACGCAGGTGAAAGGATATTACTCAACCTACTCAAGAAATTTGTGACTTCTCATGTAAACAGACCCGTGGTACCCTGGCTGGCATCTTGAACAATCTTACATAGACTAGACAGTCAACGATAAACAGTTATACTTCAACGGAGACTGTTACCTGAAGAGCTCGCGAGCGTGTTCATGTCCACTGATGTGTTTACATCGATTATTACGTCATATAAAGGTCGATTTAACCCTCTGCACGCCACATTTATTTTCTGTCCATTGATGTGTGTGCGTGAAATTAGTGCACATTTGAATTATTGGCACAGAAATGGTTAATGAACCAAAGACTGGTGTAGTATGTCGATATGTGCCGTCTTTCATTTGTGTCAAGTTATATTTTTCTTTGTGTGTGTTGCTTTGTTTACCCCTTTTCCACAATGTCTGCTAATTATTTGTTAATTTTGTGACTTTATGTGATTGTGAAACACTAACACATACAGTTTGAAAAAAAAAAATAAAACAAATTTTGTGGATGTACCAGTTTCATAATTGCAAGTCGCACAATCGATCCTACGGTTGGGCATATACTCAGAATCATTGGAAATTGTGCATTGCCCCCTCTTTGTTTTTAAGTTATAGATACACTATAAAGTCATCATGACAACGTAATGATTAGCAAGACATGCTACTGAGGTGAGAAAGACTCACAATAAGCAAAAGCTTTTTTTTTTCGCAAAGGGGGAATTTCCCCAAATTTTCTCGCAAGAAATTGAGAAAAGGGGTTTCATGCTTCAGAAAGAAAATGCTTGCATGGTCATTACTTTTATCTTACAGCAAAATACAATTTGTACACTGACTAACAGAGGGAACAGATTAAGTATTACAGTATAAGTAAATAATATACTGTATAGGGGGAGGTTGGCTTCATCTGCCGCCTGAATTTTGAGCTAAAATTTGCTGTAAACATTATTGTTTCCCTCTGTCCACGCAAGATACTGTTAGAATGTAGGTCTTGAATTGGCAGAATATATTTATATAGATATCGTTCACGTCGTGTCTATTATCTCCATCTCCCCCCAGTGCCTACCGGGTCACTGTGCAACGCATGAATGAGATCTCGAAGCGAGCAGCGGACTACCAGGAGTCGATGCCCCCTTTCTACCCCGGCCACTACCTGGACTCTTCATCTCACTGGATCGCTGCTGAGTTCAGCCAACACGACTTACCGACAGAGTTCATCGTGGGCGACAACCGGACGTACGGCGGCTACCACAATGCCCCACTCAGCCCGGGCAACTCGTACGGCATCAGCATGTGCAGTGTCAGCCGAACATCCAGGGTGAGTCGGCCGTCGCTGAGTACTGCGATATCATTGTCGATTATTTGGAATTTTGATATCCACAGTCAATTTATATCGTCATAGATATTCCATTCTCTGTCGGTATTGTTCGATATTTTGTAAATTACTACATGAATTTCGGTTAAAACGTTTTTGAATCACCATTAACCATTGTCATCATAAACGATATCGGCAATAGGTTCTTTGTGGGTCCTCACTTTCATCATACACGGCTGAAAAAAAAAAAGTATGATAGTCATATCATATCGAGTCATAAAATACTAGTAAAAAAATTGTACAAGGTGAAATCAAGACATAATTCTATGCAGATGAGAAAATGCTTCATTTGTGTCCGTGCCGTAATTAAAGTATTGCCAGTGGTCCAACTTACGTCTTCTGGGTGTTTTCTACAGGATATGGCGGCAAGCTGCAGTCATCCCATTGAAGTCAAAGGTAATTTCCCTTTTACAATCTTGAACACTAGATGGCGCTTTACATACTCGTAATACGGCACTGATACGTGGATGTGCTCACTTCTGTGAGTGTGCGGTCTAGAAATGATATCATGACCCAGAAGGCCTGTTAGAATGCAAACATGAAATCCCCTAAAGGGACTTGACGATGATGTGACGAACGGGAAATATATCTGCTTTCAAGTACGGCCATGTCCACATTTTGTCTGTTTTAGATTAGCTGTTTGGCACATTTTACAAAAATGCATGAACGGGGTTACTTATTTTCATAAATCACAACATCATGAGGTCAGGATCAACGACTTCTTTAAAGAAGAAAGAATTAGAGCGCGAGTAATCAGGTAATCTGGAAGCAAAGAGCACTCGAGGACGATGGACTCATTATCGTACCCAGAAAAAAAAAATAGAAAAAAGGACAGAAATCGGGGCAGAGACCGCCGTGATTTGAGATAGACGCTGAGTCATCGGACGAATATAGCAGCCCATGTTAGAACCTGCCACAACAACCAAGATGGGCGCTGCTCGATATTTTGCTCGCCACACAAACAGGATTATGTACGTGGCCAGGCTTTTGGGGAGATCATCTTTCGTAATGACACCATTTTGACATCCCCAGTGAGGATTACTGGACGGGCGGACTAGGGGGTAGGAGGTCTGGAGTGGGGAGGGTGCGGGCGCTTGTGCCAATGTGCACATTTCGGCCGATACAGGGAATTCAAAGGGCGTAGAATTATGAGACTGAAATGTTGGTTGACAAGGGACTTTGTTGTTATTGATAGAAGAGCAAAGTGATTGATTATAAACCCTTTGTCTGCACCACTTATCAAAGGAATTATACAGTCATGGTTCAGAGAGAATCAAACAATACAAAGCGTTCGCGAAAAGGAAAGTTGTTTATTGTTTATGACTGCACAGTGCCATGTTTGGGTTTGTGTCTGATAACCACGGTAGATCATGTAGTATTTGCAATTTATTGTTGTTAATGTTTTGTTTGAACCAGTCTTCTTTAGAGAGTATTGTGGTACTCCCTTGTATCCCTCATCCCATTTCTTCCATTTCTTGGCCGAGATGTCAATTGTTTCCCGACAAAAAGATCCTTTCTTCCGGCTTTATGTAGATCCAGGATGTAAAGGGAGAATATGGATCCAAGTGATGAAATCCGACTTCGGTCTCATGTTTCATTCCACAGGATCTTCACAAAGTATTTGGTCATGGAGTTTAACAACTATGATTTTGGCCTCGAACAAACAGGGAAACTTCAAAGTTTTGCCAACGAAATGAATAGAAAGTGTGCTGTTCAGTCACATAGTCGCATTTCGCTGTTTCTCGTTTACCTTACATACACACTTCGCTGTCTGACACAAACTTTATCTTTTAATGTCGACCTTTTGCAATCTCGAAAGCGATTTTGTTATTGATTTTTTGAAGACCTTCAAAATCAAAGAACGCCGAAGAACCTCATTGCTTGAAACGGATTTAGTTGAACAGCTATACTTCATAGGAAAACAAAACAAGAAATGATTCTTTGGTCGTCGAACATGATTAAATGAGTGAATATATTTCTCGTCTGCAGCCAAGCCCAACCTGACAACGTTGTCGAATGCGTCGGTCTTTCCCAACGAACTCAAGGCCGCACTCGGTGTCATTGTTCTGGTCGTCTTTGTGGCTGCCCTCATTGTAGCCGTCATCAGACGAAGGTAAGACGATGCCAACTTCAAATAAATTCTCAAGAACTTGACACAGACTACACAGCAGAACAATTTCTAACCAACGATGAACTATAGTTGTTCTTCTTAGACTTGACTGTTATGTCCTCCGGTCATTACACTTCAAGCGCTTGCTGCATCTCCCAAATGATTTAACGAAATATTTTTGCTTTATTATCGCGAACATGTTAGTGAACACAATAGTGGACATGATCTGTGGATATGGTAGTATGGTACTGTGAATCTAGTTTACTTGAGTTTCAACTTACTTAGTTACTTGGCTACCGCTTGCATTATTACTTACTTTAAAGTGAATCTTTTGATTTATTCGAAACATGTGTTTCTAAAAGGTAATGATAAAAACAATAAAGGTGTCAAAGTGGGAGAGGACTGTTTCAATGAAAGTACACCACATTGTTAAAACAGTGACACTTTTTTAAAGTCAATATCTGAAATGAATTGGTAAACATCGTCGTTCCTTTCCCTACAAAATCGATCTCACATTGATGAAGTTGACTTGATTGATTTCATAATATAAAACCAACTTTTATCTACGTCAGGCGACAATACCAGTGGAATCCAGCGAGAGAAAAAAAAAATTAATCCTTCGCAAAGAGCCGTATTTAATTTCGTTATAGCTTGCGGTTAATCTTTGGTTCTTAACCCTGCTTAAACCGACTAAAGCCCTCGATGTAAATTTCAATGGTTTGGGGTTTCCCTTGGCGAGTCGTTGTCTGACTGGTAAATATTCACATTCTGCCCGCTCTGAGTCGCGTCTACCCTTGAAAATTTCGTCAGTGAATTCTGTTGAGATTAGGCAACCAGGCATCCCCAGATTCCACCCCTTTCAATGAACGTCATTCGGCGGCACATCCACAGATGAAATGAAAAACAGGAAATTTCGGATAAAAAGGCATGCTATACTGAATAAAAAAGAAAATGACATTTTTGAGAAAGCTGGTGAAAGATTTCTTTCGCTCCACCCTGACCTGAACTCTCTCGCTAAACCAGACAAACTTAATGTACTTCCTTTCCTGGCCTGACATTCCCTGCTTAGTTCTTTTTTTTTTCTGTATTCTCCTGACTCCGTAAATGACAAAAAAGAAGAAAATAGATGAATAATGATAATTTCTGCCGTCAATTATTATTTGGCAAAATGAAATTGCTTTTAAAATAACTAGAGGTCACATTTCATGACTTTTTGCTTATCGTGTTTGTTTGTCCCTTTTTAAGTCGAAGATTTGAATAAGTAAAATAAAACGAATTAAAGAATATATGTTTCGTATTTGTATTATTTATTGTTTTATCTATTTTGTTGTTACACAGTGCATTTTGGCTGGCAATAATCTGTCTTTATGTATGTATACCTCTCATAATGTCCTTTACATCAACTATATTACACCTATCAAGATTCATAATGCCGTAAAGACGAAAGCTAAAGAAGAGGATAAGAGATTAATGTTTCACATTTTATGTCATTACTTTCCTGCAGGAAGAGACTCCACACAACTCGTCCTAAAGAAGGAATTGGTCTCTCGGCTCTAGGTATGTTTCTTAGAAAAAATGATTGTGATTATGATGATGATGATGATGATGATGATGATGATGATGATGATTTTCATTATCATTATTATCATTCTTCTTCTTATTATTATTATTATCATTATTATTGTTGTTATTATTATTGTTGTTATTATTTAACTAGAAAAAATCCAAAAATAAGATGTTTCGGTATGTATTACTTACATGAGATATACCCCTCTATTATGCTCCTTTTCGAACCCTGACTGTAGTGCGACAGAGTCTGTCAGGGAAAACTTTACTATGACTCCGCTACCGGTCAGTGATTAGATTTCATATCATTATTTGTCATCAATTTTATGTTTATTTTCGAAGAAAATTTGAAATGTTAAAAAAAAAAAGGTGCATGAGTACATTTTATTACAATAATCATTTATCCTGATAGTAGAGCTCTTCCTTATTGTGTAATAATGTCAATTGTTGGTTTGTGTTAATCTTTGCATTTGTATTTGGCGTTATAGTTTGTATGAGTGTTTGCGATCGTTTCTGCAATGGGAGGGGGTTTCATTGTAGATTGTATGTTATTTGTTTGTGCTCCTTTTGTAGCTGCCTCAATACGCATTAGGTGTAAAGCTAACTCAATTTCTTTCATGGTGAAACTTTCAATGCTCAATACTGAGACAATGAAATGAAGAGAGCTTTAGTATCAATGAGATGGTACTGTTGTTCCCAAAGTATCCAAGCTTATAATCACATCCGTGTTGTCGTTTTGTTTCTTGAACTCACAGAGGCGGGAGGAGAAGGCGGGACATCGATGTCGAATGGAACCAGCTCTACGCTACCTGCCCTCTCGAGGGCACAAGGCGTCTACAAAGCTAAACGTGAGTCAAAACGCCAATCGCCTCTTTGTAATGATAATTCAGATATTAGTGTCGACATTGATTGATGAATTTTAAAAAAATATTTGCAGTAGTAAAAAAATAAAAATAAAAAGTTATTGGTAGCAGTAAAAAAAAAATATTATTGGTAGTACAATGTAGTATCTTCATCTTTATTATTATAATTCTAAAATTTTAACCTTAGATAACTCAATAAAATACTTTTTTACGGCTTTCCTGCAAAAAGAAGTTTCCTCGCAATTTGCATTAATTTTTCGTTCACCTTTTGATCATCTATTGACTTGAGTTCATAAGGCAGTCCCATTCTTATGCAACGTATTCACTGTCAATAATAATTTTGACTATTAACAAATCTATGGAATGCATGCTGTAGTCCTACCTCTAAAAGGGAAACAAAACTGGTTGGGATAAAAGTAAGGAAAGGTCATAAACATATTTGACTGTGATATCTCCCAACTGATTCAGCTCGCGGGCATTCAGTCATGGCGGTACAGAACGGTCAAAGTCTGCACAACATAAAGCGAGGAAATGGCGCCATGAGGCAACGCCCAAAGACCGCACCCAAACCAGCAAACCCGGCCTCCATGCGATCCAGATGGCAAGCGCCACCAGCGGTGAAGATCGCAGAGCTGTCCAGCTACGTGAAAGAAAAGACGGCAAATGGCGAGATGTGCTTTAAGCTGGATTATGAGGTGAGATGACAAACATCACTAAAACGGTTCATGTGATTAACAATCAAAGATGGTGAATGCATAATTTCTACAGTCGGACAGTGGTAACACAGTAAATAAGTTAGGCTGTACTTTTATTTCAGTTTGTTTTCTTCGTTCTGCATGCCTCGTGCAAAGAAATTGGAGGCCAGAACTGCACAAATAATGTAACATATACCCATTATGATAGTTCAACTTTTTCGATACTAATTCTACAAGTGATCATGAAATCCAGGATGAATTTCAAACATGAGATGTATAAACATAGGATGTATTATCCCTATACCTTTATTGCCAGTTTGAAAGTATGTTTACTATTGTTTTCACTGATAACTTCTCACACAATATACCTTGTATTACCTTGACCAGCTTTCATCTCACTTTGAGCCTTTTTTTTTTCTTCATTCTAGCGTCTTCCTGATGGCCAGATGTATACATGGGAGGTTGCAACAAGACAAGAGAATGTCGCAAAGAACAGATACATCAACATCATTCCATGTAAGACCATTGTGTGTTGTTGTTGTTGTTGTTTGTTTTTGTTTTTTGAGGGGGTAAGAAGAGATTGAAAGACAAAGAAAGACAGATAGCTGATGAGAGGCTGGCAGACAGATAGATGAATAAATAGATACATAGATACATAGAAAAATAGACAGATAGAAAGATAGTAGAAATATAGATAAGATAGAAAGATAGTAGAAAAATACAAAGATAGCAGAAAGATAGAAAGATAGATAGATAGATAGATAGATAGATAGATAGATAGATAGATAGATAGATAGATAGATAGATAGATAGAGATGCATTAATGAATATATAAGTAGATAAAATTTATGTACATGTTATATTGAAGAAGAGAGAAAGAGGGGAGATGGTGATCGAGATGACAGACTTTACAAGCAGAATCAATATCTCACTATGCTTTTTTTCATAGATAAAGATAAGACCATATTTTCGAGCAGAAACATAACAGAGTGGAAATCCCAAGACGTTTCTTGGTGAATGTTCGTTTATACCCTGATCTTTTCAATCCCAGTAATTGAAATCGACGTTAGCGATTGGCCAGATTTACGATATAACATTTGAATCCAAATGAGATCGTGCCAAACCTATACACAAGTTGTCTGCCAACCTGTGATGGATCACCGTCACTCCTTTCCTGCTCTGGATTCTGTGGTTACCGCTGATCCTCATTCGCAAACCACGGTTTCTAAGAGAAAGAAAGATAATAGTCACAAATACAAATGGCCGTCTGTAGGCCTACATCCATCTTCCCACTAGAATGTTTTAATGATAAGATGGAAGGGAACGAAACATCTCTTCAAAAAGTTGTAAAACAACCAAAACAGGAAGATGAACCAACAACTAGCCGTAGACAATGATTTTTTATGCAACCTCTTGAAGATGTTTAGATATTTCGAGCTATTAAAGAACACTTAACTTATGTCGTATAATAACATTTTTTTTTACTGCTACCAATGTGTTGCTTGTTAACGGGTAGTGAAAAAAAAAATATCGAACTGATGGGTTATTGTCTAGTAAGACATTGCATGTCCCATTCCACAGTTAAGACATCATATCGTTTTCCGATACCGTAGTCAATATCTGCATCAATGACATAGTTCTGGTCAGTTAATTTATTGTCTTCAAGCAATACTTTATTAAGAGCATATTTACTAGCAAGTCAGAGATCGTGGTATAAATCGATCTGTTGAATACATTTTTTTTTCTCCTTTCCCTCCCTGCAGACGATCATTCAAGAGTCATCCTAGACACGAGCCCCGACGTTCCCCATGAAGACTACATCAACGCCTCGTACGTCAGTGTGAGTAACAGCGGGTCTGCTTTGATCATTATACATCTTTTCTAGCCCGTTGAAGACGAGTCCCGAGAATACTTGGGCAGGTGTCTATGGGAAATGCGTGCTATAGCAAAATCAGTCTGTCCTCGACGGGCTAGTATAGATAGATGACCATACCCTGACTTTGTGCACATTGGTCGTGGTGTGTGTAATGGACCTAACCCTCTCACAACTACAACATCAGACTGCCACGGACATTACGCATGATCAGATCGCCCTTGGTAATGAGAGGGTAAAGTTTGGCACTTGAATATTGTCTTAGTGATCAACAGTTTCATTGCCCCAAACATAAGATGGTATGCCCCGATACAGCACAAACGCAGTGAAAAGTCAAGGGATAATAACAGCTTCATTATAAAGTGTGTTGTGTTATCATTAGCAATGGCAGGTGCATGTAGCTGAAGCTATCTTCCCTGTTAACATCATATTTTACATAAGCCACGGTCAGACACGTAGAACAATTTTGAGTCGAGATCCGAGAGAGACAGCTATCAAACGAGAAAACTTTGCGTGGTTACTTTGAAAAAAAAAAAAAAACAAGCAATAATCATTTCTACTGGCAGAGATTCAGGCGTAGATTAAACTGACCCCCGTGACTCAGACCATATTCTCAGTTTATGAATTACAGCCATTACCATGACAGAACCAAAATTAAGTGGATTTCCTGACCCTTGTAATATTGTAAGCTTAGCACAGCTGAGATTTCTGTGTTTTATTTTTGTCTAAAAGGTGTGGCTACAAGAACGAAATTGATATAATGCTTGCAAAGTATTTATTACGATGAACAAATTAGCCACTCAGCTGTGGAGATATTCGACTCATCCTGTCTGCCTTGGGGTAAAGTCTGTGTGTTTGTTGTGTGAAGCGTTTATATAACTGTGTGTGTATGTGTATTGGGAAGAAGGCCTACCTAATGATACTACAACTACGGTCATTTATCTGACGCGCGTTTTTGCTTGATATTGTAGCAGCGGAAAACCAGTAATGATAATACATGTTTGCAATGACCAGTTTTCATGCGACGTCAGGAAACTTTCAGCAGAAAAAAAAAAATCACTGGTGACTGAAACAGTTGATTTAAGGTTTGATGCTTTTAATTTACAGTCCATCGTTGCAACAACAAAAAATAACAACGCAAAAACAGTTGTTTTGTGTCTGTGTTTGTTTTGGTTTATTACTGGCTATTATATGACACGAAGCCACATTCAGTTGTCAATTTCACAAAAGGCCTCGAGATCGGACAAAGGTATGACAATCATGCAACGAGATGTAACAGATGTGCTTTTGCTTTTGGCATACACGAACAACGGGTTGGCATACAAACCTATGAACAGCATTCCTAATATGGGGGGAAAATGAGAAAACAACAGTCGTTGTTATGATGACTCGTCAATTCGCTATCACGTGACCCGATTACCGTCTCACCTCGTCAAGTGAATATCTCTGCCTCTTTAGGCTCCACGTTTTGCTGGTGCGTATAATTTAGAAACGTACAACTTGAAGAATTCATGCAAGTCAAACCTTGCTGTTGCGATAAATTACACATAAAGATATGTTCCTAACATTTTTGTTTTCTTTGTCTTTTTCACAGGGTTACCTTCGACCCAAGGCATACATTGCAACACAAGGTGAGATACTAGAAGTTAATAATCTGCCGTCTTTTAGATGTAAAGTCAAACCGTATTTGTAAAAGAACGTGAAACGAAATAATTACCAAAGGCTTTACATGCCATAACATTTGCATTCCAAGTCACGTGGCCAATAACGAACCAATCGTAGCTAGGGATAATGTCTTCGTTCCTGCGTGTTAGTAGAGCTGCTGGCTTCACAGCTGTCAGCAATGCTAAAATTATTTTTTTTTTTTTTTGACATAAGAAAATTTCCATGCTGTTGCGATTGCGTTGTATTAGACAATGCTATTGTTTGAAGTTTGATTTTCCTAGCTGCCACTCGACTTCTAGATTGCACATGATCCTGACAGCGTGTAGGGCAATATTAATGTCAAATCTGGTATTTGATTTTCTGTCACTTCAACTCCTCCCCCCCCCCCCCCCATAGGACCACTGACCACCACTGTGGTGGACTTCTGGAGGATGGTGTGGCAAGAGAAGATTCCCATCATTGTCATGCTCACCAAACTGGTGGAAAACAAGAAGGTGAGGGCGCCATTCGGTCTTATTGCGTTGTCGTTGTGTACCTCTTCTGCATTTTCTTCCTTCTTCTACCTCCTTTTCTTCTTTTAGTACTTCTTCATCTGTTTGTTAGTATCCTTAGAAGTACAAATGGTAGTAGCGTTAGTATGGTCAGTCAGTGTATTAGAGAGTCACAACTCATGCACGTAAAAGATCCCGCTTCATTCATTCATCGCAAAGAGCAGGGTGTTTAACCCGGTGAAGTGGTCCCACCTCACATCCAACTGGACCCCATGGAAGACCAGCTTAGTGTAGCTGAATATGGGCTATCCAGCCATCTTCACAGATGAACAACTGTATTCAATGTATTCAATGTAGTAGCACCGTCGTCAATAATAGAATGCATCATAATCGTTTAATATCTGTATCAGTTCAGACACGCTTAAATTTGTCACAACTACTACTTTTAGATGTTGAATTCTAGGTCTCTTTGCTACTTCTACTTTTTTTTTTTTTGAGAGAGAGAGAGAGAGAGCCTTGAACAGCTTTCTGTGGCATTTCCAAATACTCGCTGAGTGTTTTCTTCCGATCTTGCTCAGTCATCCGTCAGTCGAATCGAGTTATATTCTATTCTCTCTCTCTCCTCAGAAAAGTGAAATGTTTTCATTTGTTGTTATTATGATAGGTATATTTAGAATGACGTATCCAAGATTCTACTTCTTTCATAAGTTTTCAAAGATCCTGTACTACCAAACCACATTTTGTGCTGTAAAATGGGATGATCATTTCAGTGCTTATTTTTGACGTGGTCCTTTCTTCCTTTGCAGCGGAAATGCGACCCGTACTGGCCGGATGATATCGAAACCTACGGCGACTTTACTGTGACGGTCATTGCCGAGAGAAACTACCACAACTACACGGAACGAACTCTGACCATCCGAAAGGTCAGACTCTAGAACTCTTGTGACGTCATAATGGTCTCTGTTTGCCTGTGATAGCCGATGTATGTGACAGGAAAATGTCTATATACCTGTTGATGAAGAGTGGTTACGTTAAGGCGAATTATTATCGTATGAAACTATTAGTTACCTGTGGTTGCATCAAATGTCGAATAGAAAGCGACTAATGGTAGTCGAAAATGAAGATCTTTTTTTTTTTTATTTCGAATATCCTCATATTCATTCCCTGATAGCGGCAGTATGATTCGAACAATTTGCAGCATACAAAAATATTGCTGTGGGACTTAAGGAAGAAAGAATAAATGTACAATGTACTATCCATCTGTAATGTTTGTGTTCATATCTACTGTAGATGGTATCAACACGAAATCTTGAACGTACTGCAGCTAAACAAATTGGAAACCTTGCAGCAATTGATTTACTGTCAGAATGCAATATCAAATCATAAATATTTACTGTATCTATACCCTAGACTAACTATAAGTATTCCTCGTAGGACAGAATGCTTTTGAGACGACATGGCATTGTCGCTCCTGTGTCATAATCATTGCTTTATGAAAATACTCCTTGTGATCGGACAAATATTGTTCTTGACCCTGGGTGATTTTTGTTCTCAGCATTCTATCAAGACTACGAAGACTAATAGAAGGTCAGAGTTCAACCTTTCTTATCCTGGTGTTTAAAAGATTAGCATGTGGAGTAGAAGTGTAATGTTTTGACTTTGACCTTTGCCCCGCCAGGCCTGGGATCCAGAGGAGCGGCGAGTGCAACATTTCCACTACACCGCCTGGCCAGACATGGGACTTCCGGTCAGTGCGACCCCGCTGCTGGACTTTATCCATAAGGTCAAAGAGTTCGAGGTCAGACCTAGTGGACCAACCGTCGTTCACTGCAGGTAAATTTGATCACACCTTACTAGGTAGTCCGTTGTGTTTTGACCGTGAGTTTTGACAGAAGCTATAAATACCGACGAATAAATTGAATTTTCATTATACTGACAAAATGCACAAGAGGATGTTCGTTCTTTTTACTGACAAGTTGTTATATATATAATAATTTTTTTTTTTGAGTCGGGGATGTTTGTACCTCTCTGTACATAGGCGCTATAAAGCTAATGCTATTTCCGGTAGTCTTTCCACACCCATTGGGGCTTCTTTAAGTGACTCTAGACAACACCAAAACCACTTTCTCGTTTGTCAGTTTCCTCCAATAGAACATCTAGCTATTTACGATTCATAAGCTTTACACTCTTTCACATTAACTTGCGTATATGCTGCGGTACTTTTTTCAAAGTAAACAAAATACTGTAACGTCTATATAATACACACAGCGTAAGTGCGAAGTGAGAAACTGAAGTGTATTGGTCAAGCCAAGTTAACACAGTTAACCTGTCATCTGTTTTCCGGTCAGTGCGGGAGTGGGTCGAACCGGAACTTACATCACCCTGGACTCCATGATGGACATGTCGGCCAGAGAGCAACAAATCAACGTGCTGGACTTCATCTACAGAATGAGAACCAAGAGGGTCAAGATGGTCCAAACTCCGGTAAGTTGGTCACCTGGGATCCCTCATGCTATCTGAATTATCATCATGCAAAATGTTCACTTATATAAGACAATTCTTAGGAACATTTTACCCGTTTACGAACGTGGGTAATCTTTCTCAAATATTCAAAAATGGTCTGCAAATAACTGTGATTACGTTCTCGCCGCGTTTTTTTTTTTCTTTATCTATGAAGGTGTCATATGTACCTGTGTGTCAGACATCTGTATTTTTTTTTTATTGTTATTGTGTGATCTTTACATTGTGCATTTATTTTCCTTCATATAAATGTATTCAAATCTTTAGAGAGTGAGCATGATTTAAAGGATTGTGCTTCCGCCGCAAACTCATTGTATCTTTGAAAATAGAACTGAACAGATAAGTGAACAAACAACCCAGTGTATTTCGATTGCTCAGAATGAGTCAAATGTGGCGCTATTATGTAAACATCCCTGCGTTTTAATTTCTGTGTTCCCAGGAGCAATACGTGTTTATCTACGAGGCGCTGTTGGAGTACCTGCTCTGCGGCTACACATCGGTCCCTACCAAGAGTATCGTGCCGTACTTCACCCGTATGGAGCAGACCAACCTGGCCACCAAGAGGACATTTCTCGAGGAGCACTTAAATGTGAGTCACCACAATCCGTTGCCTTGGCAACCTTTTTGTACCTCTCCTTCCCGCCATATCTCTCTCTCTCTCTCTCTCCCTGTCCACGTATATTTCATATGTCGCATAGACTGCAACCATGCCCATGGTTTACTGAGACATCTTTCAACCAGATTACTGTGTGACTACTATTTCATCATGTACAAAACTTTTTTATTTTGTAGTTTGCATGATAGTAAATACACATCAAATTCAATTTCAGATGTTGAAAAAACTTTTCCACAAGGCGATTGTTGCCTTGCTGTTCTTTAGTAGAAGTTTTCTATATTCCTGCTATCGATTTGAAGTTGTTTCAAGGTCTAGCGTTGGTAGTGTCATCTTCCCAAGTCCTGCCCTATCTCACACGGTATCTTTTTCTTCATTGTCTCCTTTTAAACCATCACCATATCCAATACATTTTTATCGACGTGCCACTTTTGTTCATGGTATGCATGAGTTTTGCTAGGAAGATGTGACTATCATTTATCATGGCATATTCCTCCTCAGGCACTGGACGCGATGTCGATACGATACCACGACACGAGTATGCAGGCCGGAGGCAGTGCGGAGAACCGTCATAAGAACAGATACCCCGACATCATACCACGTGAGTCGTACCCACCTTTCAGAGGGAGTTCGCAGACAAGACCATCCAATAGGAGAGGGCCGTGTGCTCTTGTGTCGCAAATTTCTAAACACTCCTTTGAAAAAGAAAAGTAACGAAAAACAAAAGACTCTATGCTTGGTACAGACTCTTCACAAGAGATATACAGTAAAGCAGTCTGGTTTCCTCTGTATGTATTTTCGGTCCGGCATTTCACACTCTACCTCGAAATAATGTTTTTGCTCGATAACAAACATACAATACCATGGAACTTCAGGGGACTATTCGATGTAGCCATCAGAGAAGAAATGGAGGCTTTTATGACTTCAGTCATTGTCTTGTTCAAATGATTATGGAGCTCAACTTGACAATAAAAGTTTTACCGCGTTTTATAGATAGTAACATCAAAACAGAAACTGACCATTCGCTGACGTTAGGTTTGCAAGCATGTGTCGTCCGTATAACTGAGTAATGACCTCTTTGAATAATAGAAATAAAATGTTATGACATCGATGTGTATCAATTTTTATTTTGACGCAGTCCATAACCATTTAATTCGTGCAATAGGACGATGAATTACATAGTTCCTTTTGCAAAGTTCATGCAATAGCAATATGCATGAAAAGAGGAACAGAACGAGACTCCACGTCACCGCTCGTATTCTGTCGTCCATGAGTCAATTGAAACATTGCTGTGTCAATAGGAGGACATGATGGATTATAGTGTTTGGTCTTCCTTGACTTTCCCCTATAGTTGACAAATACCGACCATACCTCATGACTGGCTGTGCAGAAGGACAGACAAACTATGTCAACGCCACATTCCTGGATGTAAGTCAACAACATTCTTTAGCTACATTTCAATAATAATAATAATAATAGAGGGACTCTTATAAAGCGCTCATTCTACCTAAAAAGATACTCATGGCGCTGTGGAACAGAGTACATGTTACAACAGAGTATCACAGAAGATATAAGAACAATAAACAAACAAACACTATACAAAATGTCATTGCCAAGTTGAGGGATATGAAATGTATTCAATATTAGAGCGGATAGACCACTGTATTATTTTCACAATTGATATATATTACACTTAGGAAGCAATTTATATTGTAATTGTAATTGTATTTGACATAAATACCAATAATATTATCATGAGTCATTGTTTTAATTTTTGTTCTTTTTAAAAGTGTTTGCTAGATTCGTATTTTCGACAGAGGAATATATCTGCCTTTAATCTCTTAAGCTGATGTCAGATTGTCAAAAGTCAGCTGTTGTTTCTACCATTATCTGTCTGCTCCACAACCCAGTGTTCTGATTGGTTGAATGTTTTATCGTTGCCAGGGTTTCAGAAAGCGTGACATGTACATCGCGACGCAGATGCCTCTCCCACACACAGTGGAGGACTTCTGGCGAATGATCTATGACTACAACTCCAACGTGATTGTCATGATCAACGAGTTCAACCAGAACGACAAGGTACATACCATCGATGTGTTCCAATCAGTCTGATATCAGAATTTATTAATCGATACCAAAGCTAAATTGCAGCATGATTACATCTAGATTGATGACATCATGTTTTCACCATTTTTTATATTCTGTTGACCACCGCCATGAAGAAAACACTCTTGCTTTGTGTTCCACTAGCTGAAAATGTCACAATCAAAAAATGATACTGACATAGAAGGATAGCAACACTGACTTGCAGAAATTCCCGTATTTGTCTATCTTTGTATGATTTAAACACAGAATACATCATCAATTGGCCCGATTTTTCACACTTCTTAATTGTTTAACTAAAGATTGATGAAAGTAGATTCAAAACAAAAGAGGAAACTACACTATGTGAGCTGTCCCTATCTATATCATTTTCCCGCGTTACGTGTAGTACGTGAATTGGCCACTTGCATGTCAGAGTAATATTTTGCTATACTCATTTACCTTCAACACTGTTCCTTCCTATTTCAGACGTGTTCTCAGTACTGGCCGGCTGGAGACGAGGCTCTGATTGGTCCGTTCATCATTGACGTATCGGCTGAAGAGAGGGAGGGTGACGTCATCATTCGAACCCTTCTACTAGCAAACACAAACAACGTGGTTAGTTGACATGATAATTGTCCATCTTCATTTAATTCATTTTGGAATACGTGATAATGTGACATAGATGCGTAGTGACAATCATTGTCAATGACAAGATTTAAAAGGCATCAACGCAAATACTGACATACATGTACAGTATCTAAATTAGTGTCATGGCCACAATAATTTTATCTTTCAGGCTTCTTGACCGGACTCTGACGCTTGTAAACTCACTATCTTGTATGTTACTCTGTCTTTGCGTGTGAAGCTTATACAGTAGTCTAGATGTCACAGACAATGGACAAGCATTTGAAACGTATTCTCTGTTTTGACGTAGCGGTCGTACTTGGCGATCGTTTCTTGTGGCAGGTACATTGTATTAGTGCTTGAATTAGATAATCCTTCAATGCCGTAATCTTCACTGACCGGACGTGATAAGACCAGGGAGGTGGGAAGAGAAAATCACTTTCCCGTAAAAATCGGAATGGAATATGCTGAATATTAGGTGATGCAACAGCAGACCTCTAATGAATGTGCATTGCTGTTAATATTCATTCTGCAACTGCTTTATCTATGTTGACTCCATACACTCCGTGCACCTCATCCCGCAGAACGAGCCTTCCAGAGTGATCCGCCAGTACCAGTTCATTGGATGGAAGGAGCGACAGAAGTACCCCCGGAGTCTCTCCTCTCTACTCAGTCTCCTAGACATGGTGGAGGCAGGACAGAGGGACGTGGGAGATGGACCAATCACCGTGCACTGCATGTAAGCACACCTCATCGTTTTAATGTCAAATTACTATTACAACACCACATACCTCAATCAAGCTCTTTCTTATACAAAACAATAGTCGAACAAGGTTTTGTGTTATTAATCATCAAATTTATATATCGACGATCTTCACATTTTTCTCACTTGACCGATAAAACTTGTTTGGCGATATATTTCTCCTTCTCAAGGTCAAATTGTATTTCCATTATAATTCCTCTAAAGAAAAAGGAGAAAACTAAAGGTTTTGTATGTAATATCAAATGGAATCGCATTTACATTATTTAGTTGTTTCGCAGTTGCCTGTCAAATTTTGATCATTTGTCTTTATGTATTGTATGTGACATTTATTTTGTACCTGAATGTTTATATGAATAAAATTTCTTTGTGAAAAAAAAAAAATCCTCTAAATCAAAGCAAAATATGTCATTATTCAATGAATATACATACTCTTACAATTATAAAGGTGGGTCGTATTTCTATTTCATAACAATGTTCATAACATTCTGGAATGTATCATGCCGCATCATTACGCTTTATTTTACAGCAGAATTTAATTTTGTGTTTGAGTTAAAAAAAAAGAAGAAGATAATGATGGAATAAAAAGAAATAAAAATTTTAAAAAATGGACAAAAATCTGCGAATATCAACAGTGGAACTCAGTTAGTTTTATTTATTCTTCCTGCTTCGGTATTTTTGACGGTGTGCCATTCAAAGTCTCCCCATGATTTCTGTGTCTCTCCCAGGGATGGTGTAAGGAGGAGTGGTCTCTTTTGTGCCATCATGTCAACCGTCTCCAAACTGAAGACAGAAGGGAACATTGATGTCTTCCATGCAGTCAAAAAGCTTAAAAAGTGCAGCGGGAACATGATTTCCACGGAGGTAAGACATTTCTATAAATCTTTATGACGTGCTCGTTAGACTTATCCACACACTGCACTGTATAGTCCTTAGGCATACCCCTGACTAAGCATGCAGCTGACGGGAGAGGGCGTTCGATACACTTCTGAATACTGTAGGTTCTTGTGCTTCATCAGTGTACTCGTATAGTTAGATCTTCGTGCGCAGCAAACGAAGAGTAAAGTTGTATCGCAACGAGTGAAAACGAGTGAAATCCATTCTTGTTAATTTGAGATATTTGCGACTAAAACTGCTAAAAACGAGGAGATAAAAAGAAAATGTGGAATATTTCTAATCGTAACTTCAAAAATATTCTTTCTGTGAAACAAGTAAGGTATCACTGAAAAGGATTTGTCTTGCTTTGTCTGATTGTGGACTTGTTGTAAAATCTTTAAAAATTACGCTTAACCCATTTTGTGATCAAAATCATTGCAATTTATAAAAATCACCGAAAAGATTATCAAGACAAATTGAATAAATTTCAGTTGATTAAAATGGAAAATCGTCTCATTTAGTTACTGTAACCTCATTGTCTTTCGTACATGTCATATCTTATGTCAACAGAATAGAATTGTTGTGCTTTAAAATAGCCTGTGCCATTTCAGATTTTTTATTCCTTTTGCTGCGTTATCAATTCCAGTACAATCCACATGTTGCAAATGATATGGTTGCCCTAAAGAGCAAAATATCATCAATTAATGATTAATCAAACATTTTATTTACTTTTCAGGAGGAATATCTCTACATCCATGATGTCGTCCGAGAGTATCTAGCGTCGTGTGAGATCTACGAGAACTTCAGGTAGATTGCTAGAGAGAGGACAAACTACAGAACATCCTGACAAACTTTTCATACAGTGACAATGTCTTCCATCCCAAAGTGTGTATCCACGCACAAAGGAAGCAATAAAGACCGAAATAGCGGCGGTTTTATACGGAAAATACAGACTTGTTATTTTCTTGGTGGACGTCAGTGAGCATATCATTTGCGGGCGTGTGTATTTTTTATGAATCATGAGAACCGTATGCATGTTTGCTGGCCAATCAGCAGTGATCACGCCTTGTGCAACCAACCAATCACAATGCAGGATCTTCACTCTCGCGTTTGATCATGGACAATGTGAGACAGGAATAATGCCTATGAGATGGATTTCGCCTAAACATGGCATTTTAGTTATGCTATTCAATGCATCCAGAAGGCAACTGACTGAGACAAAAGGTGACACAATTTACCGTCAACTTACATCAAGTTTCATGACAAAGGAAATAAACTCACGGAGCGAGAGGTTGAAAATCCGGATATCCTGGAAAACCACCCACAAGGAGGACAAACAGTGTTGATCACTTTGTGACTGTGCACCATCGCTTGGGTGGTTAAGATCAAAACGATTATCCGCGCTTGTGTATTAAACCGCCCTGGTTGATAGCCACAGGGTCATACTTTTATGTGCACACTAGATCAAACCCCGTTAGTATGTAAATTGTGAAATATTATACGCATTAGAAAATTTAAACATTGTGCACATTTTTTCTTCCATGATGAAAATACACAGACTTACAAGAAATCACGATGTATAATCCCTAACCATTAGAATTTCCAAAATAGGCATCGCATTCCTCAGTTAGCCATTATTGACTTTAACTCATTTTTTTTTTCTATACTGAGTTTGGTAAAATGTTAAGAACATTATTGCAATGTTAGTATTGTGTTGAAATTATTACTTATTAGTAAAGTTGATTTGCCCTGCGTAATGGTCAACATGGGGCACACTTGTAATGCGCTACTTAAACTACTTAATAGCATTTGACAAGAGAAAAAATAGAAAACAATGGAAAGTAGCTATACCTGCACATAGCTTCAATACCAGGAATATGTTTCCGCATACTAATCAGAATATGACTGGTTGGGCCTGGTGTATTTAAGACATGAAAATAAATCAATCCAGACTTTGTATTCAGACAGCAAAGAAAGAGAAAACACCATTAGGAGAAAGAATAGAAATTGTTGAGTATGTCATGACTAAAGACAGGATGTTTGTTTATTCTATGCCGCAAATCGCGCCGTGTTACATGAATAGCCACCGTGCGATGTAGTTCACTAAAATCTGAAACTTTTCTCCCATCGTATATTTTTGTCTTGTCATAAATCTTTTAAAACGTACAATATTTTTCTTTTGCCTTACCAATATTGATGCCACGCACTCCAGTAGTTATTGATGCTTGGAATTCTCCTGGTTTGAGAAATGAAATTCCTGATCATTTTTTCTTTTACCTGTAAGAGGATATGGTGCAATCATTTTTTTCAAGTGATTTTTTTTTCATCTCAATGTGTAACACATTAATATTGATATTTTGATGCAAAAATACGACTTGTGTAAAGTGCAGATATGAAATGTAAATATATGTGTGTATCTCAAGTGCAATGAGATGTTATACGTCACGTGACATTGGAAAGACAATTTATAAAGGATGGCGTATTAGTGTTATTATTATGTGCGGAAACCTAACTGACCAGGGGATGTAAATATGAATTGATAAAGACAGTTAGTGATTAGGTTAACCACGCCTTTAAGCCAATGCTGTACGTCATATATTGAATATAAACATCAAGATAATGCACCAGTGTTTCACGTTTTGCACTTGTGAAAGAAAATGGAGATCTTTTTCATCTCGTATCAAATTAGTGGTAATATCTTTTCATATTTTGCTGATTTTGTATCCATTCTTTTTTTATAATATCATATCGGATACAAAGTCATGTTTCTGCAGCCTTCCGAAAGCGACCTAACAAGTCATTTTGACTAATTGCTTTCGTACCTGATTGTAATAATACGCTATACAGTTGCCTAATAATATCCTTGAAGTGCCTTGTTACAATGTATTGGTATGTTACAGGACGCATCTGCAGTACACGAAGCAATAGTAATCAACTTTAAAACTGACAAGGAAATGCCGTGTTTCTCACTCTGGAGATGCATGGGTAACTCCACTTTACCCTTTTTATTCCCAATCTATGCCGGCTGGACGAATTGTCTCACTTATATAATGTCTTAAGTAAACCCGCATGTATCCCTTGTCAATGCTTGTTGAGCTTAGTCACAATAAGCGCTCGCAATCTGATGACAACTCCCATACACAGATAATTGAACAAATAAAGCAAAAGTAGAATGAATGAGACAAAAGGACAAAAATGAATGAGGTAATGTTGTGTATATCAATGTAAACAAAAAACAAAAAAGAAAGAAAATTACTGAGTTTAAATCTATCTGACGCTTCCCTTTCCACCCACGTTGAGTAATATGTACACGAACTTCATTAGACTTTCTTTATTTCCAAATGCTCTTATTCCTGTCCGGGCCCCGTGGAGTTGTGTTGCAATTAATGTATAAACTATATTACACACCTGTTGAATGAGAGTTGATGCAGAGAAAGCGAAGTTTGATGTTTAGAAGTGCAATTGCAATCTAGAGTCTTCTTGTAAGAGGATTTATGATGATTATGTCACATTAAAGACCAAAAAAGTAAGATACAATCTGTGAGCTGATGTGTTACTCTTACGTTGTGCCGTGGAGAAGAATTTGTCTGTCTGTTTGTTTGTTTGTTTTTGATTTATTGATTGATCAAGATCAGCAAAATTAACTGCATTAAGGCACAAAAATAGCTCATGCCACATCACCAGTCATCAGTAATGCTACATAATAGTGTCACACACATCGTTTCAAATTACGTACAATGTGGTATAAGCAGAGTGTAAACGCTAAAAGAAATCATGATTTCCATTATACCTTCATCATCATCATCATCATCGTCATCATCATCAGTATCATAGCCATTGTCATCATTATCATCATTATCATCATCATTTTGCCATCGTCTGCATCACATCTTATAATCCTATTTCTGTGAGGTGATGAAGCAAGGAAACACATTGTCTGAATCTTATAGATACCCTGAGCTCTTCTGAGAAACCTGGATGATACTCTGCAAAAAGTCCGGTGTTAAATAGTGAACACCGAGCTGGTGTTAAATTTTCGGTGCTCATTTATGGTGTTAAATTAACACCTACGGGTGTCATTTCCAATTTTCAAACTGTTTTTTGAAGAGTTTCTTAGTAACTGCAGTTCTTGTTGATTTTTAATTTAAACAAGACGATCAAGAATTTTACATTAAAATACTAGATTTTTGAAAAAAATGTGAAAATAAATTTACACCAAAGTAACACCAGCTGGTGTGGTCCCTTATTGAAGCTGGATGGGTGTTAAACCATTGATATTAACACCAGCAAATATCAAATCAACACCATGTGGTGTCATTTTTGAATTAACACCAGTACAGTGTCAAAATAACAGTGTCAAATTAACACCACGAAGTGTCAGGTGAACACTTTTCAACACCATCACAGTGCATTTTTAACACCTGTGGGTGTGGTCCTTTATTGAAGTTTGATCGGTGTTAGATTTAACACCTGTGGTGTTAAATCTAACACCGATGTTTTTGCAGTGTACATGTATTGTACTGCGATGACGATAATTATAATTGTATACCAGGTTACCTGGTACGATCGATGACAGAGGACATTATTACATCGGCATGTACATGCATCTCTACATAAACAAATATAGACACTTGAAATTCACACTATGGAGCTCCATGGTCACACACTCACGTGTAGACATGATTTGAACAAAAAACAGGATAGCCCCCCCCCCCCCTTCTGACGGAAAAAACAAACAAAAACACGACAATACTTGAAAGTTTCATTAAAACTACACAAAAGAGTATAGAAGAGAATTCATATGTTACCACATCGTGTTATCAGCATCAGTATACCATCATGCAAATCAGATGCCTTTATGATGTCATCTCCTAATGAAGTTTTTATGGCTTGTGCGTGGAAGATTTGGAACAAGAAAAAAAAGCCTCTTTTGTGTGTGTGTGTGTGATTTAGTGACTGCAGATTCCTGCCAAACAGTCACAATTTCTTTCTTTCTAATTTGAGAATGATTTGATTCAAACATATAATTTCTACTATAGTTGAAAAAGCGACATAAAGCGTAGCAGATTTAAATATGCTTTTATTGTCTTCTGAAAATTGTCACGTGAATCCTAAGAATAGCGGTCTTTATTTTTTTTTTCTTTGCTTTATTGTTCCAGTTCTCTGAAACTTTCGTTGCTCCGTTTATTCGGTTCTTCTCTGTTAATTATAGAAGATGTTTATAACATGGAGTGGAGCTTCGAGTATTTTGCATTTTTGCCTTAATTTGCTTTGATTATATTGTAAATTATAGACATGAAATGTAAACCGGCAGCATCTGAAAATAACTTTCCCAACTATCAACGGCACTTTCCTTCTTCTTTTGCTTCAGCTTTTGCTTCTCTATCCTTCATAATCATTCTATTCTCTTCACAATACCATTCAGTATTTTTTTTGGGGGGGGATGTTGTTTTTGTTGGTTGTTATACGGACAAAGGATATCAAAATCTTTTGATAAAAAGAATTATCCTTTTTCTGTTTAATGCAGATAATTTAAGGCAAGAATTTTCGTGTGTAGCACAACGGTGTTATTTTCTTTCACAATAATAAATGAAAGTGGCTATAGAGTCTTTCGCAGTATTCCGCGAAATTGGCTTATAGTTTTTGCTGTCACAGCCTAAAACCCAACCGCCTTCTGAGAGAAGCCGATATTGCCCGGCGTAATTGTTTGTTTAGAAACACGGTCGATAAAGTTTTATCGCCACCGAACATAATCCGCATTGATAGGTCCATGTTTAGTCCAATGTCGATCGCTTCTATGGCTGCAGATTGATCAATTAACAGAGCGAGACCGCCAGATTTTGTTCGGCAGACTCGAAGTTCGGCCAAGCGGATAATCACCCCTACATGCATAATCGATCAAGCCGTACGAGAACGAACGTAGTAGGTTTTGCTCAGCAGGTTATATGACGTTGCCGATCAAAGTATGGTTGTTAATAAGATACTGATGCGGGTATACATAAGAAGAGAGAGAGAGAGAGAGGGAGGGAGAGAGTTGAGAGATTTTGCTTTGTATTGAAGGGGGTTTGGAATGAGAATGCAATATCTTCTCAGGAAATTTCAAAGGAAACATTGCATTTTAAACAGCTGCTTTATTTCCATGAGCTGTATGGGCGAAGTTGATCAGGACAATTCAACTAGCTAAATTGAGCCACAACAATAAAGCATGATATTTTATACTGAGCTGACTACTCCTGACAGGAGCACATGTAATAAAACAACAACAACATCAACAACAACAACAACGTCCATTTATCTTTTCCGATGATGATTTTGAAGCAATCTTCAGTCACTATCAATATGAATGAGCATTATCTATATAATACTTATAATTTATATTTACAATGATGACATTTTGTGAACAACACTTTGTTGTACAACAAATATAGGCTTAATACCATCAATCATGTATGGCACAGAAAATAAACCGCTGAGACAGAGTGATCATTTACAATGTTATATGATGCTTAAAATACATTCGACTTTCATTACTGAATGTTCCAATACGTTGGGTATTTAGTTGAGGTTGGAAAGAAAAAAAAATTGAATTCATATATTCCAAGTCTGGGGATTGTAATTATGTTTCTGGTTGTAAATAATAGACCTCAATGTCATTTTGAAATTGATTGTAATTTGATTAAATACAATAATAATTTCAGAGTCGTGATGGTGATATCATCCAAAAGAAATGAACACTGTAAAACGAGGAATGTTCGCATGCATTTTAATTTCGCAAATTTCGCGAGCGCCAAGATTAGCGAAATTAAAATGCACGCAAAAATTCTTGTCTACACTATCTATTATGCACTGAACACCAGTAGCAATTTGCGAAAATTTCATGCTATTATAAAGGCCGTCGGCTCTAATTCGCGAAAATTTCACGAGCCCAATATATCATGTTTTACAGTATTAGCTTCACTTCATTTTTTTTTTTTTTTTTGTGGTTTTAATAACATCTAGCTAAAAGTGTGAGTGGAAATCTTGTGGAAATTGATGTTTCTTACGAATCACTGTGTACAAACCACTTCGTTCTTGCTCTATTTTGTCTCAATGAAGAGCGATCTACAAAATATATCGCCAAAAGGTGTGCTAATATAAACTGTGGATATCTTTATTCAAGTACGAATCGGCTCTTTTGGGATCATTGTGCAATATCTACTCATCAAATTGACAACATACACTGAAGCTAGCCACTAGTATTGCTGATGCTGAACAATCGCCGTCGAAGCGAAACACCACCTCTCCATTCACATCTTGATGATCACAAACTCGCCGCCGAGCTTGCTAGCCGCTTACGTACATAAGCACCAAACTCGTCGCAGCTGTGGATGCCGCCGCGCCGCGTGCGACTGATGTGGTTGAGAAGTTCACGACTGAGTAAGTTTCTGGGAATGATTAGTGATATAGCGCAAGGAGTTCAAAAGAAGTGAATCTTGTTGGGAATTCGTCATACTACTCTTCAAAATGGCTGTTACTGGACGTAGGACAATCCCTCCGTGGTTCCTGGTAATCGGTCTGGTTCATCTCGTCCAAATCGGTAAGTAACGAGACGCAATTCTGCGACAAGTTTTCATTGCAGGCCATCCCAGTGACCGTCTTGCCAACGGGACGCTGTGCGTGGGATGTAGGGGAGACTACGGTCACACGGCCGACCCTCGGTGAACTGGTGTTTCTTGCTGTGTGTCTTCGTGTGCTGAGTGTTTACGTGTTGCTCTCCGTGATTTATCGAGAGGTTTTCTCTCATAACGTGAATCGGGCCGTGCGTGGAGTACACGGAATGGGGCTTGAATTGAATGATGGACTTCACTTCTTTCTTGATTGTTTGTCATAAATTATAACGATGATATGTCAATCTGCTGACTGTGTACTGTATGAATGGTCTCTCCTGATACTACACCACTGTTTACTATAGTCTGTATAATTTGTCATTCCTCGCAGAATATGTTTCTCATACATGCATAGAAAAGTTTTTGTGGTAGAGTGGTAGAAACATATATCAGGGTGTGTGTGTCCATGGGCAGATGATGGGGGCTGGAAATAAATCATTGTGGCGCAGAATCAGAGCTGAGATCCTCTATAGGTACCTTCCATACAGGTGTACGTACACACCAGCTTATAATGAAAACTAGTTGTTGTTGTTTTCAGAAATAGATTAGATATTGAAATGGGTTTGTTGTGGTCATATTTTGTTTGTCGAAATGTGGGATAGGGATCAGGAATATAGAGGGATTTAGATGAGGCCAGAGGGATATTATACATGTACTTGCAGCTATGTGTTTGTTTGTTTTGGGGTTTTTTTTTTGTGAAGAAGTGTTTTTTTTTTTTCTATAGAAATCTCTGAGAATCATGCCTATACAGTGCTCTTAGATTCATTGGCCTGTTACATCAGTTGCCATGCCAACATGTATGGATGCAGCCTAAATACAGCTTGTATTGATAATTGTTTCATACAAAAGAATATATATATATATATATATATATATATATATGTATAGATATACCCTGTACGTATTTTGTATAAAAAGAAACATGACACTGACGGAAATATGGATGCTTGCACCTCCTTTCATGATCTAACAGGTTTATTTTACTGAACAACTCAGAGACAACCAGAATGGTCATCAGTTACATGTATTATCTACAACTGTAGACATATAAATCTGTATCATTTTTGTACTTAGATACCGTGATGATAATCAGGCATGTACAACGCCTGATTGTTACTATATTGTATTTACTTACATACCACCTCAGAGGAGATCAAGAGTCTTCAGTTATTTGTGGAAAAATAAATCAGCATTTATCCATTTTCATGTTTCCATGGCAACCCAGAACTACATTTAGTCCAGCCATAGGAAATTGGCTGAAATCATTGTGCTGAATATTCCCAATTTTCACAATAAACATTGTTTGAAATGACTTAGCCTATGTTAATGGCTCTTTTACAGTAAGTGAGGGGTATTTGGTGTCAATTTTCATTTAGTCCAGAGAGGTGCCTCTTATTCATCACAATGAGATAATGATGAGAATAGATTATTAGTTTTCAAAAGATTTATAGATATTAACTAAAACCTTCATTTATACCAATAATCTACTTCTGTAAATAGCAGTAATTTCAGAAATAGAATAAAGAAATTATATATCAATTTAACATTCTGTGTGATGAAAAAAATGTTAATATTTGGAATATGCATAGATAAAACATCTGATGTTTGTAATAACTTGATTGTAATTTACTACAGATATGTTGTCATTAAAATTATAGTTATAAATATCTAAAGATTAATTCAGGATTTTTTTTCAAAGAATTTTATTCACATGTACATTGTACATATTCATGTGCAAATAAAAGTCACTCCAACATGATTTGACAGACAGCTACAAACAGTCTAAAATGATGTGAATAATATTCCAGCTAATAATAAAAATATGGAATACAAACCTTTTTTTTTGCTAACACATATTCATTATATTGCTGACTTTAATCAGGAGTTATGTGTGCAGAATGAAGGTTATACAATAGAAATTAATGTGATGCACTAGAGTTATAAAGAATATTGTTTACAAGAATCTCATGTTTACTTCAAGGTCAAAAGCAAGGTTTACCATGTACTTAAGAAAATGATAAATATAGAAGTAAAGTAAAGAAAAAAGAATTGAGGTTGAGTAATGAATTATCAAGGTGTAAATTTTGATGAACTGAATAAAGCCATCTAGATTTGGCAATTAAGCATCAAACTCACAGGAAGAGCTGTTACATTTGTAAGTGTTAGAAGAGTGCAGTGACTCTAGAGGTAACCCTCACCTCACACGTAACCACATCTCCAATCGCACATATATATCTAGTAAGACTCTACTTTTTTCCGCATCCACTTTGCAGAAACCGAGAGCCGGGCAACGTGGCTCGAGATGGAACCTCTGTTCGCATAAAAATTGATTTTTTGAGGCTGCACCTTTCTTACGAAGGTGACTCTACTCAGCGTTTGTGGGCTTCCTTTCAGGAAGGGTCATTGTTCCACTCTTTTACTCATTCTCGTGGCAGTATGGACTTCTGGAGAAAGGAAGGAGTGTGGTCTATAGATAACAAAGGGGGTGTTGATAAGGGGTGGGGAAAAGCCATGTGGAATAGCAATTCTTTAGAAAGACATGAATCGGTGTGGTCTGTCACATTTAACTACTGAGACACATGGTATACTCTTTGTTCTAGCTCTGTGCTGTTTGATATGTTCAGTGTAGATTAGATGAGAGAGGGGGACTCTGCCACTGTGTATGTCTGTCAACAATGCAATGTCAAGTGTTGTATTGACTCTGGTTTGATCATTACTCCTGACACTCAGTGCATTTTTTTTTGACATGTCATTCAGATTTGTTGGATACAGATGCCTATTGATATTGCCTATTGAGTATTATGTCCCAGCTACATTTAAGTTAATGAATGAAAGATATTGAATGACAGTATGAGCACTACATTGTACTTTTGTCTCATGGGAGCAATCTAAAAGTTGTTTTTTCCCTTATTTCAAACATTTGCACGAATACTTTGTCAAGGATGAAACTATTGGGAAGTGCAGTTAGTATGCTGGCTGCAGGGTTTTGTTTGTTTGTTTTTTTCTTTCAATTTTGTATTTGTTTGGTTTTTGTTGTTGTTGTTGTTGTTTGCTTTGGGTTTATTTTTTGTTTTTATTTTTTTCAAAGCAATTGTGAAGACTCTAATACCTCTACCCTTTTCTAAGCAATTGTTTCAGGCAGTTTTGATCCCATGTTGATGTGGGAAGTACAACAGTTTGAGGGTGTGTGATCCTCTGATAGTAGCATGTTGGAATTCCATTTCTCAAGGCCATCACTTCCTTCAAAAGTCACAAACCTCCTCAAGGTATTCTCCACTACCACATAATATATGATCTATTGTTCAGATTTTCCCCCTCCAAAAGTGGGTTCAGGAGGTGGCATATGTTGGTGCCACACTAAATAAGGAAACTGCGAAGCCGAGAGGTCCGTGGAGGTTGGCTCTGTCTCCCTCCCGTTTCACGGAGAAAGTTAGACTGTTTTCACACGTACCGAGAGTGCATCTTTTGAATCACAATTCTAATGACGCGTCACCAGAGTCATGATTCAAATGACACATTGTGGCTGTGCGTATGCAAAGTGGAATCGCGGAGTGCAGGTGGCGGAGTGTGATTTGAGTGGTAACTCCAATTGTGATTCACATGACAGTGAGGAGATGTTTTCCAGTCACAATTCTGTAGAATTATGGAATGAAACATTCATATTACAGATTGACCTCCAAATTATGTTTCAGAGGGGAACTTTAAATACGGTGACCGTTCAACCACTTCCGCAGAAAAAATGCACTCCTCAAATGCTCGCACTGCAGTCGAAGCTCACACTACGTAACACTTTATGAGTGACTGATGGGAAGAAACACCCCCCGCCTCGCTCTGAAATTCAAAACCACAGAATCCAGGAAGCCTTCCTTGGTCATGTGCATATACAGACGATAATGTGAATCATAGTTGTAATCGTAGCTGTAATTCAGCGTTGCAATTAACGCTTCTCAACCTGTATGAAAATGACGAAACTCTGACAGAGATGCCAGGGAAGATGAAAATGATTCGGAGAACACACCCCTATCAGTCTGTGGGGAATCTTGAAAATTGTAGGATGCCTGGAGGCGGGAATCGTCATGGGAAACCACGATCAACATCTCCTCTGTATCCTGCTTGTCTTTCTCGATCTCTAGAAAGGACAGCTGTGTCAATGATGCATAGGAATATTGGAGGATTCTGCACATATAAAATACCGGTACATCAGGCTTGTAAACTTTGTCCAGTGGAAGTTAAAGACTTCTCTGTACAACACAGTCTGCCATCTATATGATTTTCTGCCATGATACCAAATCATTGGAAGAAACTCAAAGAAAATTAAAGCTCTCCATACTTAAGTTATTCTAAAAGGAAATGTTAATTTTTTAAGCAACACCATTGTTAGCCATGAAATTATGTTTGATTTAATTGTAATTGTATACAGTTGTCTAACTACAGAGATATTGTATACTGTACATCTTCCTCAAAGGAATGGCAATAATAACAATACATTTGATAGACTTATTGCATCATAGTTAAGTCTTCATTGTGTTTCATGAAATAAATTTTAGATTGAAAAGGTACAGATTCACATTTGATTCATATTTATATCATAAAATAATTCCTTGTCTGTGTTTGATAAAAATTCCCTCAATGAACTTGCTGACAAACAAGCAGGCCTCGAATTAATTGACAGACATCGACTGCCATGGCCATCGATGCCTCTTTGGTTGGCCATGATGCCCCCCAGAAAAGTTGTATTCTCAAGGCCATGAATTTAGGCTACCTACAGTACCCTTTTTCTTTTGGCAGTCATGCCACCCCCCCCCTTTTTTTTTTTTGTTGCCATCGTTTCTCTGTCATATCACACATATCGAAAGACCAATGAATTTATTCAGACTTGCATTTAAATGTGGTATCGCTAGTACAATTATATAAACATATTATATGCAATGTAAATACTCAGCAGTAATTAATCATTCCATCAGGCTCAGTGACATGCTACAGTTGGGGTTTAGTATGATAGTGCATACATAAACATTATTTAATGTATGAACCATTACTGTTTTCATTTGATACTGAAAATGAAGCTCTTGATTTGAGATCCAGTGGACTCCCGTTATAACGAAGTGCTTGGGAAGCAGTTTTCTTTCATTGTATCAAAATTTTGTTGTAACCGTACAAATAAACAATAAAGAACATTGTAGAGCTGATATGTTGGATTCTAAATTTTTACTTCGTTGTAACCCGAATTTCACTAAAACCATGTTCGTTATATTGGGAGTGCACTGTATTTGATACCGTTCAAGGCCAAGAGGCATACTGTACATAGAGAATGTTTGATCATAAGATATTGGATATTGCCTATATGTAACAGAAACTATAAGTGGTATCCGATGTTGTGTATGGGTCAGATTGGTTGCTATGTTCCAGGAGGCTTGAAGTTTGGATTCAAAGTTTGCCAGCTCATATGAGTTCACACTGTTTTCACCACACTTTCTTTTGAAACTGTATCAATATGTACAATCATTTTCCATGGTGTCAAAACAGCATATTTTTGTCAAATTGAAGCTTTTAAGTAGTTACATGTTAAGCAGTGATGGGGATTATGCTATCCTTGTTGATGTATTTCCCCTTGTAAAACATTAAAGATTGGAAACGTGTCACCAAATGAATAAATATGTCACTGTTTCAGTGATAGAATCAATGTTATCCAAACTAATCATCTTCAGCACGATCCCTAGGAGAAAAAAATGATTTGTGCAGTTTGCTTTATGAGCAATGTAATTCTGACTGTGAATTGAGAGTATTCTCATATTGACCACTTGAGCCATCCTTTTCTGGTGACAAAGAACCAACTTTATTCAGGGAAGAATTGCTAATGAGTGCTACTACATGGAAGACTTGTTGCCATGGCGATGAGCCGGCCCAGCGGCAATTCATCCCATTCTCCCGGCTTGGAGTGGTAGCCTCTCTTCCCAAGGCCAGCGGGCGAGGTCGAATCTTTGCTCTCATCATTCCTGCCATCTCCATGCCATGTTTGCCTTGAACACCTCCTTCCAGCTTCACTTGTGAACATTACACACTATGCTACAAAAATAGATGCACTTGGCTGTGGATTTTGATTAGTTTTTTTCACTTGCCACCAAGTCTGATGGTAGTTTGTGTAATGGATACTGTGGATTCATCAGATATTTCTTTCTGGAGTTAAAACATTTTCTTTTTTCTTCACTGAACTGTTTACTAACTATGCCAAGCTAGAAAAGTGAATTTATACAAGTATGTAGATATCAGTGGCAAATATAATTTGCAGAACTGACTGAAGAGTCTCATCAAGTGGAAGAGTGTTGCGAGTTTGCTTTCGGTGTTTCCATAGCAACAATATTTATTCCATTTGTTGTGTACAATGTGTATGCCCCATTCTGTTAGAATTAAAGGGGATTGCTAGTAACTGATCAGTGGGAATTCTGGAGGATGATTGTTCCAATCCTTGTGGGATTCATTTAAGAGTACATTATATATCTATTGTTGTGTGAAAATTATTTGCTTCAGAATGGTCTCATATTCAAGTAATGTGCAGTTTAATGTTTCCAGGTTAGCGTGCCTGGTCAGTGACGGGTCATTAATCTGCACATTACTTGAATATGAGACCGTTCTGAAGCATATAATTTTCACACAACAGTAGATATATAATGTACTCTTAAATGAATCCCACAAGGATTGGAACGATCATCCCTCAGCATTCCCACTGATTCCCACTGATCGGTTACTAGCCATCCCCTTTAAGATGTTGCTTGCACTTAGTCAAAATCTCCTTTTGCCTTTCTCCTGTTGAAGTAGACAAAAACAGTCACCATTGGAAAGTTTTCAGGTGAATCTCAAATGACAAAAAAAAAAAAAGAAACAGATAAAATGTTGTTTGTTACATGCTAATGGTTGCCAGTGCCATATAACTGACAATTAAAGTGATTGTACAGAGCCATGTGCATGTCAAGGTTCTGGCCATGTTGTTAAATTTGTAAATAGCACCCAACTCGTGAAATCCAGGAAAATGAAAACCCATTACAGATCGTATACAGTATAACAAGAACATGCACATCACCTAGTGAGTGGGAGGCGTATTTGTACATCATATTGCAGAAAGGAAAAAGAAATGAGCGCTTTTAGTTCTAGAGAGGAAGACAGTTCAAAATCCAAGAATTTGATACTTATCATGGAAACCGACAGTTTGTTTTGCATAGGAAGACAGGCAAGTGATGGCTATTCATTAAGATAAGAAGTCATCTACTTACAAGGCTTTGAGTTTGTTTAGCTTGGTCTTTTTGACTGCAATGTTTGAAGTTTGGAAAGGATCTGTAGAGTATGGTTATCATAGAGAATGCTTTGTGTGTTGAAGGGTTTTGTGTACAAAAAGTGTAGGTAACCTACAGAATGCCCTTGGTAAATCCCAAGACGTGTGTAAAGGTCATCTCTGAGGTCAAGGACAATGTCTTCATCTTACATTACCAGCCCTGCAAGACATTCCAGTCTTTACTCAAGGCTGAAATATATTTCTTTTGGTGCTTTCAGGTGTTAACTTGTGTACATGTACAGTATGTAGGTCCCCCTACATGTTGTGAGTATGTCTATCCTACAAAATATGTCAAGCAAACAGGCTACAACCCCGTGTATGTATTGTATCACAATTGACTGGCATACATGTATAAGGACACTCAGGTGCATATATTTCAAGTGAGTATGCTTATCATGGAAATTTATTCAGGTACAATGATAAGAACACTTTTTTTACATCGAAGGAAATATAAGGAAAAGTAAGAGAAGAGCATGTGAGAGAAAAAGAGATGGAGAGAAAGGGGAAAGAGAAGGAGAGAAAGGGAAAGAGGAGAGAAAGGGAAAGAGAAGGAGAGAAAGGGAAAGAGAAGGAGAGAAAGGGAAAGAGAAGGAGAGAAAGGGAAAGAGAAGGAGAGAAAGGGGAAAGAGAAGGAGAGAAAAGGGAAAGTGAAGGATGGGGTAGGAGATGGGTAGAGGGAGAGAAGATGAGGAATATATAGCAAGTGATGTAAATATTCATGGCTGACAGGTGATGTGTGATAAGTGGGACAGTCTGGCTTGTGATAAACCCTGCCAATAAACCGGCTCAACAAATATGCGACCGGACCAGTTGTAGGCCATTTATGGGACTGCCAGGCAGTTCTCTTCACAGTTATGACTGATTTTGAGACATATATGATTTTATTTCTTTCTTTCTTTTCTTAATCTGTGCTATTACATGTACATCGTACACTGCGGGAATATAGGCCTGCATTGTATCTTCTTTGCCCCTAAACATAAAAACTGTACAAGGTCAATGCATGCTCACTTTTATCACAGTAAAAGTCGGCATTAATGCAAGAGACTGATTGTCAGTGACATCTGTCATAGAAGAAAAATATTGTTTCATATACAGGCTTATATTGTCTTCATCAATCATAAGAAGTATTTAAGATCCATTATTTTTTGCTGTATGTGTACAGTATAGATCAAGTGCCATCTGCTTTGTGAAGCTTACATGTATTTATGAAACAAAACAAAAAAGAGGAGTGCCTCAATCTCAGCATACATGTATGTATGACAGACAATAAATCAAGCAGACTGTTGTTTTGTGGCCATTAATGTCCAGAAACACATAGACTTTATCCTGGAATGTAAACATGGTATTATGATGATATGAAGGCTCATCTAATCTGTCACGATGTGTAATTCCACCCTCGCTTCGAATACTGTCGAGTAATCCTACCTGAGCCAGCTTTGTCTGAACACTTTGCAGCATTCAGAGCTCATGAATATTATATGCACGAAGAATGGATCATCTCTCTCACATTCAGATCCATTCGACTTTCTGCTATCATCTCCTCGGAGACGCAACTGATGACAGTTTGGCAGATTCTTCACATAATTTCTGGGGTGCAGCAGCCAAACACCAAGAAATGAAAACAAGATAATAAATGCCTGGTAGAGGAATGGGTGGACTTTGCTGTTTACCTAGATGGGTCACATCAAAGCCATGATCAGAATACTGAGGGATTTCTTTCACTCATTTGTAGTATATGGAAACCAACATTGGTCTCTTGTCTGAGAGAATGTGAACAAGAGGGAGTGAAATGTATACAAAGATTAAATGCATTTCTTTGTCAAAATGCTCTCCTAGATATACATCCCTATAATCTCACAAAACTGTGAAACCTGGATTAATAACCATGTGTGAGTGATAAGCCCAACCGCCATGCAGGGCAGTGCCAACCAATGATGGTTGCCATGGTGAGAGAATGGCATACCAAGGGGATTTGGAGGAGACCTTGTGTCATCTGATGAAGAACAACAAAGAGAAGCTTTTATGGAGCCATCATAGAACCCAGTCTCAGTCACCACCAGACTATGACCAAATGAACTTCATCTGCCAAAGAAGTGATCTGGAGATTTGGACTTTACAAAAGTTGGGCTTCTCTCCAGGTTGATGTAGCCACAAAGGTCAGGCTGACATATTTGGGATACAATTCAGGGTGTGATGATATCACCAATACAATCTTGCTTATCTAAGGACTGAAAGGTTTATATTGAGGCAAGCTATTCTCTTTTGCAATGACCTGTTTTAATTGATGAGAAATATACTCAATACATAAATGTGTTTAATAGGACGGAATGTCTGTACATCACTTACACATTGTACAACTATAGTATTAAGTACTCTATTCTTCAAAAAGCCCACAAGCATGGTGGCACAAAATCTGATTTATGGCTTACTTCCAACTTATGGATACCTTAGAGAGAAGTTCTATGTCTGGAAAATATATTAACCACTTTTGAAAATAACAGAAACTGTAGAAAACACAGTTCAGCATTGCCAAGTGTGTGGATTGTTAAAAGTGAGATTGACTGTATGCAATAGGATGTTGCATACAAAACCTTGATCAGACGTAACTTGGTAGAAAAAGGGAAAGCATACAAAAGAGAACCCATGTCTCCTGTGCCTCTTTGCCCTTGTTATACTTTGGTAAAGTCACAGGCAAGTGTTTTACCATATGTACTAATACTTGTTTCCAGAAAGATGGAAGTGGTCAGCTGTTTAGGAATCTAGACATATTGTAGAGTGTAAAGTCTACCAGGTTAAGTCATTTTGTAGGCCTTACCCCCTTCATACTGTTCAGTTCTCTGCATGTTTTGAATTTCTGTGTAGTCCAACATCCGTCTCTGGATGAGTCCCCATGGTGACTGGACTGAAAATTTGAGAAAAAAGTTCTCTCTCTCACTCCCAGGTTTTATTCCCAATCATTCAGTAGTAATTCATTGGGAGCCTCCAATGTGGAAATCTTTCACATTTTTAAAGCATTGATGAATCTCGGCATTCTGTCCAGTGGCATGGTGACGTAGGGCATTAGCTACTGCACAACCCAGAATGTCGTGACGACGTGCGTCACAGGGCTACCCAATACTTAAGGAATCCATATTTTCTCCAGAACTTTGCAATTTTCATCAGGACGTCATCGCCTTTCGGTTTGATCCGAAAGGTAGGTGGAGAAAATTCATCGTTAACAGCATGAACGAGTAGAATTCCCTTCTTGTTGGATTAGAGGTACAGTAGCTCAATGAGAAAACTGAGGAAAAAAAGTTGGTGGTATGAAAGGGGGCAGTGCCATACTATAGCCTGTGTAGTCCCACCAGAGTAACCCTCTATACTGCCTTCAACTGCCATGGGATATTTGACAGGTTTCCCTTATGTGTGATTGATTGGTGTCCTACCGCCCCCTTTGTCTACAATGACCATTCTTGAGGGACTTAAAAAGGGTGAAGTCAAGCATTCCCTACTTTTTTCCCCTTTAAAAAACTAGTACCCTTGACAAGGCCTATTCAGGGTAATTTCATTTAAAAGTCCAATGACAGTCTTTTCTTTTCATCATATTTCAGCTTTACTGCTGAAATTCAGCCAAGGCAAAATCACAAAGTTTAAAGGCCACAAATGCAGAACTAATATGTGTTCTCCAGTGGGGTGCACTGAGGCTCAAGGCATACACCTTTAGTACACTTTTGATAACTGTTCTGTTTTGTAGAGAATTTTAGATTTTGCTCTGCAATGGACAGTGTAGATGGCTATAGAAATATCTTTCATACTCTAAATCATGCAGAGAAGCAAAATAAAAACAATTCATTAAAAAAGCATTCTTGTGGTTTCTTTATGATAACCTTACAGAATGGGCTGAATAGATTGATGAAAATACTTCAGTTTTCAGGATACAAGTCAACTGTTCATACTATAAGGACTGTGAAGCCAAACTTTCTTTTGAGTATTTACCTTTTCTTTTAAAGGAGCAGCATCTTAACAAAATCTTAATAAGATATGGTCCTTGACCAAGCAGACAATGTCCCATAACTAAAGCCTTGTAGCTTTAAAATAAATATTTGTGTTAGAAGGTGAATTGTAAGTCCGCATGACAATATTTGCAGTCTGTTCAGATTTGAAAGTTTAAATGATTCCATTTTTTTCAATGTATTCCCCATTTTTTCATGGCATGAAAAGTTGCTTTATTGCTAGAGGCAACCAGCGGTAGAAGCTGGCCTTAGAAAGTGCCAAGTGAATTGATTCACAGTCATGGGTTGCAAGCTGCAGTTCCTTGGTAAAGATGAAAACAAAATGATTAACACATTCGACATAAGTCAGATGGAACAGGTATAAAAAGTACATTATAACTTTAAGCATCACAATGAATTTGTGATATAAAGATATAAAGAAAATGTAGACTCTCAGAATGTTTCCACCATATTTCAACACCCTTGGGAGAAAGTGATAGATCAGTGGGTTGACTGGTTGGAGATATTAAAACAAATTTACTTTGTTCTTGTGAGAGATGAGTATGATTATCATATTTTGCATTTTGTTTTCTAAAAGATATAAATTAAGCCATAAATCAAACACATGAACATGATGGCATGTGTATAAGAGTACCAAAAAGCTTTTGTTGTTGTTATTCCATACCCTCTGATACCACTGTGATTGGATTTCTTTCCTCTGTTCCTCTACCCATCTGTTGTTCACATGTATTTGATGCATGTTCTGTCACAAGTATATTTAAAAAAAAAAGAAGATGATGATTAATATATCCCTAAATTGGTTTAAAAAGAAAAAAAAAAGTTAAAGAGAGAGAGAGAAAGGGTCATCTATCCTCAGCAATGCAAATGAGTTCTCTGTGGAATACCTGTGCATTATCAAGGCTAATGTAAACTCTTGGCAGGCTGAGAGTTAAACATAATGCCTTGTCAGCTGATAAATGGACACTGTGGCAGTGCCATCTGTGTAATGAGGGTTCTACTTCGATGGGTGGTTGATGAGGTGTGAGGTGTGCAACATACATCACATGTTTGGAGAATGGCACCCCCAGAGGCCCATGCACTGTAGATTGCTTACAGATAACAAGTCATAAGAAAATTATGTATCAATGCCATTATGTTATCAATTATTCACACTGCCAGTTCATGTGTAAGGGCCCTTCAAGGCCTATGGTTCTAGAAATACTGTAGAACACTTCCACTTGTGATAGTCTTAATCTCAGCCTTTACCAATTTCTATATTACCTGAGCTAGAGGCTCAAGATTATTATTTTTTTTTTTACAAATTGCATCAAAAGATGATATTAATGATTGTGATAATTATTATTAGCAGTAATAAAGTAGTAGTGTTAGTGATGATTGTTGAAATATTGTTATTATCATTACATTATTGTTCATATCTATCTTCTAATGACACTGTTATTACTATCAATATTCACATTAATGCTGTGTCATCATTGCTATCATATTTTTCTTTATCAATTTTGCAATTCTACAATATTTTTTTTAATATATATATATATGGCACTTGGTGAAATATTCTGCAGATTTTTTTTTCTTCAGATGGTTAACAGACGGGAGCGTTACGGCATCCTTTCATGTCTGTAAGTCTGTGTAGGCTTGTGAAAATAAACTTGGTTATCCATGTATTACTCATGATGCTGTCATAGCTGACAAATATGCTTGTCTGTCAGATGCAGTTAGATGGAATGTATCGCCAATTTAGCCTGAAAGCTGGAGACATCCATACATTAATTTGCCCCCGAATGAAGGCAGGGAGAGGCGGAATGCTTCTTCTTGTCTCCCAGAAATCTACAGTAAGCTGGGGTTGTGAGTTCTTTATCTACCATAGTTTGGGTGTATTTCTTCTTTAGAGTCAAGTGATATATATTGAAAATGATAGTAATTGTTTAGGACACATTTTGATTTTAGTAACAGTGCATGTGATGTACACATGTAATCATAATTTCATAATTGTCCTAAGTTTTCAAGAAAAATACACTGTACCAACTGAATTAAGTCATATTATGGATCACCCTGTGGGAATATCACTGAGACTGTTGTCCAGCTTTTTTTTCCTGTGTTTATTCATGTAGTTTAAGTGTGCTTAATGTAATAAATATATGTACGTATGTTTAACCATTTATTAGCATGGATGTATTTTTTCAGGGTAAATAGGAGATCATTTCTATTGCAAAAATATGTCAAGAGTGAGGTGATTGAAATATTGATTTTTAAGCACTGCCACTCCATAGACACATATGTAAACTACACAATTAGTTATTTTTGTGTAATATCCTTTGGATAATAGTGAACAGATCGCAAAAATAAATGAAATTGTTTTCTATTATAATGAGAAATATGCATTGGCTGTGTGCTAGAAACACCATGTTGGAATGGAGTCTGTGGAATCAGACTACTGGAATGTGATTGGATACCAGGTTTTGCGCATGAGAATATGTTATATTTGTTCGGAGAATCAGCAGGTGTTTATTGGCTCTCACTGCGATGTCGGCAGCTGGGGCTTTGGACGCATTTCAAAGCGACGTCAGACGCTGGATTAATTTTGTAGAAAGGGTCAGAGATATCTGCTTAGAGCTGACCACCCCACTCAATCCAAGAAGTATTCATTTTAAACCTTTCACAGACAATGCATCGCTTGGATGGGGAGATGGATAGCTTTATTAAAGTGAAAATTTTCTGGTTAAATGGAGAGAGAAATCTATTGACTACAAGCTGTGAAAAATGCATCAAGGGGAAAAAAGAATGATAGATATTGATCAGAAATTTATGTCGATATCTTTGTTCTTCATGAAAGCTCAACAGTAATTGTGGGTTGATGTTTCTGTTTCTTTTCGTCATTTGTTTTGCGACTTTGAGTTGATGCATGGATAAGTGTGAGCATGCATGTGTTTGTGTGATTGTGTTTGTAAAGTATGTGACCTGTATTTGAGTTTTGTCTGCTGTGTGGCTCTCATATTTCAGGGTCAGAGGTCATATAGATGGATGGGAGTTGGGAGTCAGATCTTCACTTCTGTGCCGCTAAAAGGGCAACGAAAACACCCTCATAACTGTCAAACAGATTTTGTCATTCTTAAAGGAAAACACTCCCATAAAACTCCAAACTGCTTATTTATGCATCATAATGCATTTAGAGTAAGCTTTTTTTTTCATTGCAGATTCCATCCTATTTCGCAAGAAAGTGGGAGGTGAGGAAAGGATGCAAGTGGTCATATTGATGAATTTTTTGATAGAACGTCAATAATGTGAATAAAATGCGGAAAAGCAGACTAGCTTGAATAAAAGTGGCATAATGGTTCGAGTGGAATAGTAAGTTTTCTACAGTGTAGTTTAATCACCAATGCCCCAGTACCGTGGGCCTGTAGAAAAGGATGGTACAGGTTTTTAGGGAGACGCTATAATTTTGAATTTGATTGACCCAGGAAAGAGGGGAGGGGGCTGGTATTCAAGGAGGTGACTGTTCCCTGGCATTCCCTCTTGACCTGAATTGTATATCATTCAGCAGGATTTATTGATAACGTGAGGAGGGGGAAGCCAGGGAGGGAAGGAGGAAGAGAAAAGGAGGATCCAAGAGAAGAAGAGAAGGGGGGATAGTGTAGGGAGGAGTTCACATTGAAGGGATCAGATGAATATGAAGAAAAAAAGAAGCATCAGATGCATATAGGATGAGATGCACCGTCTGGCAAAGGCTTCTACTTAGATACAGATGAAAAGACATTTTAGAACTTGCTTTTTGTCTGTAAAAATGATACTGGTAAAATTGGGAACAATGCAGGAAAGGATGTTTGTCTGTGGAATTGATGGACTTGTTATTGTCAATTGAAACATGGCATGCTGGGAATCAAATGGCTTAGGCCTACTATTCAACAAAATCTGGTATCAAGAGGAATGGAATACCTGGAAGAAAAATGCATGCAATATGATTTCATGTCGCAACATGTCATTCTGTGATTCAACAAGATGTGAGAGAATGTAGCCTACATGTGGTTAATAAAAAGAAGGGAGAGGGGGTAGGGATGAAAAGAAGGGGAGAAAATGGCAGGTAAGTGGAGAGATGAGGAGAGATGAGGGGATGGAGGGAAGAAAAGAGATAGCTCGGAGGTAGAGAGGGGGTCATCCATTCATTGATTGAAGCAGCCAGGTAACTAGCCAGGAGTATAGGGGGCATCCTAACAAGAAGTGGCCCAGCTCTGACTCATACACTGGTAACCAGTGTACACAGTTACACCTAGTCTTCTTATTCAGCCCACTTTTTCAAACCTCTTTCAGCAGTGCTGCCATGGTTATTCATTACACTAGTATTAAGTAGTAAGATAGTTGCATGGCTAATTTTTAAAGTACAATGTACATGCTTTACTAGGTAGGAGGCAAGTTATACTAAAATATTACTTGCCTGGTAGATTCGCATATATTTTTATCAATATCAGACTTGATACTTGATTAAGATGAGGCATTGTGGCATTTCTCTCTTAATTATTTGTTAAATAGGATGAAGTGCATTGTAGTATGGTAGTAGTTGAAGTAGTTTTATTCACGATACAGATTTATGAGGAAATAATTGATGCAGGTGAACTTTCAAAGGTGTTCTTGAAAAAGCAAAATTATGGCACAGTTTGAAAAACAAGAAATGAGATGAAAAGGAGAGACTATTTTCTCCAGACCAGCTACAAATGTTTCAAAGGTATGCTACAATATACAGCCATGGGTGATGCCACTCATACCCCTTTCAGGTAATCGTGGATGCGGATAATAGGAGGACAAGTCGTAAAATTTCGATTACATGAACGGGAGAGGACTAGAAAAGTGCGCATTATTTTTATGCTGCTATTATGCGCATAATTGCAGCATGAGGATCAGATCGAGAATACATGAACGCGTTTTACGACTTATCCGCACTAACATTCCACAGTTCGGTCAAAGGTCACTCGATTTCCCGCACAACCGCTGATTGCTGAGCTTGAGCGCGCGAGAGGTGTGCATACACGTGAGGATATTCACCGGAAACATTACGTCATTATAGAGGCGTGCGCAGTAACCATGACAAATAACTCGCACAAATAACTCGCACAAATAACTCGCACCATTATATGAACGGGTGCTCGTAAAAGTAGTGCGCACTTCATGGGATATATGAACGCGATTTTGACTACTTCATCCGCATTATTTGGATGCGGATAATTGAACCGCGATTACCTGAAAGGGGTATCAGAAGATTAGATCAGGGCATAATTTACACCTAGAAATGAATTCAGTGACCAATGCCCATTCCCAAGGGTGGGGGACAGTGATGCAGAGGAACACATGTGTGTTAGCCTACATAAAACACATTGGTGAAATGTCTGCAATTTGCATATGTACTAGTAATCGCTCTTGACATTTATGATGCTGTATGCAATGAGAACTGATGTGGTAATGTGGATAGATCAAATTGTAGGCTAAAGAAGATCTGTTTTAGCCCGATGCTGCTGTTTTTCATTAGTTGAATATTCAAAAGAAATCCCAGCTATTGCATTATGCATTCATTAATGAGACATAATTGATACCACTCAACATGCATGATTTACAATTTTATATAATGAATGACATTATCGCAATGTAAATCTACTTCAATGTCAGCTTTGTGAATATCATACCATGTAAGTGTACTATCATGCATAATGCTCCTATTAATAAAGGTAAAGGCTGTGTGTTTGATCAACCTCAAATGGTAAAGTGATGAGTGAATGAACAACAGATGATACCACTTGGATATTTGCATGTTGCACATATGACCCACTCTCACCAAACGTTCAAATATTTTCAGAGTACACAGCAGTTTGTTCAGACAAAGATCAGTGGAGCAGTTTAAAGCTTCTCTCATGTCATTGGGGAGAGACAAGATCGTATCAAGTGCAGAAAGATTTCCAAAGCATTCTGGCTCCTGGTCGGTGATATTTTGATGTATTTTTTTTTTAACTGAAAAAGGGGGTAAAAACATGTTTTACTCTTAATCCCATGAAGATTCAGAAACCATATCTCAGAGATTTGGCACTGTATCATTTTATTGTGATGTAACTGTGCATTCTTCATGTTTAATCAGGTTGAGTGAAAAGTTATGTTCATCTGAGCAGTTAATTGTTTACTGAATACGTGTAGTTTCTTTTCGATGCAGAATTTTCAAAAGCCTCTTTATTGCTAAATTCAAATGATAAAATCTTAAACTGGCGCCATATCTAGGAGATTCACATTTTTCTCTCTTGATTTTAAAGGGACTGTACAGTACTGGTTGAGGTGGAGATTCACGTTTTGAACATTCCTAAGTGAGATAATGAGAAACCTCTTATGAAATATGAAAGAGCATGTAATTTTAAGAAGGATTCAATGTTTATTTGATGAAAATTGGTTTTCAAATGGCTGAGATATCCAAAAAATATCTTTGAGTTGTTGCTGACGTATGTTAAGGGTAATATTATTCCCCTTGCCTTCTGAAAGAGAGAAGTTGAGTGTTCTTTTGTTACGCGAGAAATGTAAAAATATGTTGAATTTTCTTTGTACTTTCTTTATGTCGTTGTACACATGTGACATCACAAGCTATAGTAGTCTTCTCATCCAGTCGTGACTGAGCAGAAACTTTGAAAAATTCGTAACTTTTGAATGGATTGAGGGGGAGGGGGACGGGGAGGGGGAAGGGGAGATATAGAAAGGTAAAATCCATTGAAGGACTTCAAACCGGAGTTGGAAGAGAGCCTATAGTGGGTTATGGAATGAGATAAACAGTGTGTGTCTTGATTTGTTGTTGTTTTTTAGACGAGATGACCTCTAACCCTACAATTTCCATCTGGATGATGGAATGTTTAGCCTCCAACCTGAGAGAATTCTTGGGGTATTCATCGGAGAGAAATAATCAGTTTCCTGAACTGTTTTGTTATAACCTTAGGAGATAAAAACTTGTGGTCAAAACAGAATGAGATCACAATTGTATGTTTCTCTGCTAACTTTCAAGTCAGTAAATCACATTCGAACAGTAAATGACATTCAGGCATAGCAATTGTTTTGTGATGGATGGACCCAAATGTCTGAACGTTTAATGAGAATTATTTTGCAAGATATGATTTCTGCTGTGCAATTGTCAGTCCATTGATGATTATTTACACCACATGGGGATGTAGCATTAAACTATACCCAGTGAATTGTGCCGGTATTTTTGCCTTTGAGATTGTCTCTTTTCTGATTGATCATGTGACTTCCTGCATATTTCCCATCATTCCTCACTCTGACCAACCTTTCTTGTGCAATGGACACAAGATGGATGACCCCGTCTCTAGACTCAAGGGATCTCATTTTTTGCATTTGATAAAGGTGCGGACACTCTTCCATTTCCTTCTGGCACTCTGTGCCTTCATGAGATACATTGTATATTGATCATGGACAGATATTCCTTGGTTTTCTGTAGGTTTAAAGGCATGATGACCTTACACAGTTTTACATTCTGGTGATATCATCAGTGTGCTTTACTCTTGAAGAAGTGAATTACAAAAAAGAGTGAATTTCAAGTGAAATTGGAGTGAATTTTGAGTGAAAATTTTCATTTTAATGTTAATTTTGGAGTGACTTCAGGGATCACTCCAAAATCTTTGAGTGATCCCTGAGGTCACTCCAAAATTAGTGAAAATGAAAATGAACATTTTCACTCAAAATTCACTCCAATTTCACTCGAAATTCACTCTTTTCTGTTATTCGCTCCTTCAAGGGTGAAGATTTCCACTCAATTCTTTTTTTTTATAGAGTGAGATAAAGATTATCTCTGAGAATGGTATAATGGGTTCTTTTCCAGGCAAAATTGTAGAGTTGTGACTCATGTACAAAAGTATGTTGATTTTACTTTAGATAGGGTACAGACTGCTTGATTGTCTTTTCAGCATTTATAATTTGATGGTATTTCATATTCAGTGTTGAACTTAAACTTGCATTGATTTGACTTGAATGTTGATTTATTGAACATTTCAATATTTGTGTGGATTCAAGTAATTGTGAAGGAGAAAAAAATATTACAGGATGGATCCACAGATCATGTGACTCAACATCACCTCACAGCTACCACCAAATTGGCATAAAGCTTGCTTGAAATCTCCCTACACACCCCATCCTGATTAGTGTCATTTCAAGTCATCATTTTACCCACAATTTCTGTACTGTGTATCTACGTACTGTACTGTACTGTACTGTACTGTACTGTACTGTACTGTACCGTACTGTACTGTACTGTACTGTACTGTACCGTACTGTACTCCGTATCTGCGAGCTCATTTGAAATTCCCACTGTAGTCATATAAGAAAATTTTCAAAAGCATTGACAATATCTGTTATAAAAATTGTTGCTGCCATATTTTTCCAAGCATTTTTTCCAGTGGACACTCGTACAGCTACAGTTGTATCAGAGTTAGAAAAAGAAAAGGATGAAAACGAATTATATCAAGGTTTTGTTTATGCATGTCAAGTTGTCTGTACAACAGAAAATACACATTTACATACATTATTTTCTTACTGGAGGTTCACTGTCCCATTAAACTGAAGAGACCACGGTCTCCCGGGCACTGGGTGGTTATAATGACTGTTGCTATAACATCTTAGGGGAAGCCTGCTGGCCGCTGTGGTAATCGGCCAATCAAATCAAGTGGTGACAGTGGCGACGCAACCGACGTTGGCAGACACCCATTCATTCAATTATCCGGGACAGATCCAGGGTGGATCCGCGGCGAGCCCAGTGCCCAGAAAGCCAATTATTGGCCGAGCAGCGACAAATGCACAATTGTTACATTTCATAAATTGGAAACTAGCAGGATTCCTGCACTGCTTATGCGTGCGTTCTTCGTCTTCTTTTAGCCCTCCGATCAACGGATGAGTCGTTCCAATTCGTCCATAATTGGCTGTTTTGTGGGTCTGCTAATTGAAAATGTGATCATTTATAAAGGATCGCTGGAAAGTTAGCCCCCAGGGCATACTCAACCATACTTAATTGGTTTTATTAACAAACTTGATACAAAATAAACTCTTTATAGTACTCTCTGCTTCTTGCCCCCACACAAAGAATGGGAGATAGGTTGTCAGAAGTCAAAATGGACTCTTTGCCCTTCCACAGACAAATAAGCCTGAAAAGGATGCAAGAATTTGAAATGGATGAAATTAGAGCCAGACTTTATATCAGACACAGAAACCTATCAGTGCTACAAATTCTTCCCAAATTACTTTAAAATAGTGACTCAGAGATGGCTGTAAATTCGGTGAGAAAGAGACTTTTGTAGATTATTACCCTTAGGACAAAGGGCAAACATAGAGTAAAAGATATGCATAGCCATATTCAGGCTGTATGACCTTGAATTATCACAATGATAGCAAGGACAATAATGGCAGGATAAGGGGTAAGGTGCCCTTTGTGAGAGTGCAAACTGCACTGAGTTAAGAGTTTTAAGACAAAACATGATGTCACCTTGACTAGTCCTTTATAGACACTACTGGCTTTGCATGGTTTCACTTAAGAATGGCTCTGATGAATGAATCAGGTGCTTCATAATTATTTTATCTCAATTAACGTGAATAATTTCTTTGGTATCACACTGACATTGTACTTACATCCAAGGCAAAAAGCTTTTATCACATTGTGAGTTTATCATCAATATCAGACACTGTATTCCAGGGTAGGATAACACTTTTATGGTTTGTTTGTTTTTTTTAAACATTGCTTCACAAACTTCAGTATGGTCTTTTTCAGTGATGCAGTCTTGTAAGCAGCACATCAGGAAGTCGTGAGGTCAGTTTAAAGTGCAAATATATTCCTATCTCTCCTCAAGCCTTGATACTAACTTGGTTGAGGCTACCTTGGATGCAAACAAATAGACTGACATGTATTTTATACTTTTCATGCAAAACTGTGTCATCCTTGTGATTTTGGGAATAGATTTTATATTTTTCATGCAAAGCTGCATCCTTGTGATTTTGGGAATAGATTTTATATTTTTCATGCACAACTGCATTTCTGTCATTTTTTGAAATAGATCTGATATTTTTCATACAAAATGGCATCCTTGTGACTCTGGGAGAGGATCTCAAGCTGAGATAACTCATGGGCCACAGAGTGGGAAGTTATCAAATATGATAACCTTCCCAAAGGCAAATAGTGTGGCAGGATACATGTAAAATATTTCACTGTTTGTATGGCTGTATGCATCGTAGGAAGCAACCTCTTCTTCAAGAGGAGCACATTTTGCTTCCATGAGGACATCATTCTTTTCCTCTGGACCCAGCTTCCTGCATGGTCCCTGACCCCTCCCTACCATCTCTCCTGGCACATGAACTAGTTTTTGTTTGTCGCCATGATCTTTGGGAGATCGCCTTTGCTGAGAGGTTTTGACCTTACGACCCTTGCAGCTCATGTAGTTTAACAGTTTTTGGTAGTAGTCTCCAGCATCCAGTTGTTTTTCTGTTGTGTGATTTACAAATGTATTACCCAAGCTGTGGATTGATGAGGTTTCTATTCTCTTCATTTTTCCCCCTTGGGCTTCACCTCTACTACTCACACTTCTCACATGTGTGTTTCTGTTGCTCTTGGTTTGTTTGTTTGTTTGATTGATTGATTGTTTTTGTTTTTGTTGTTGATATTATTCATGACAACTTATGCATATACAAGAACGTACACACATCAGTACTGGGGCTCATGGAGTAGAACTTCATGGTGTGGAGCACAAGTTCCAAATTGTTATAGATATATACGATCTGATTAATCGAATTACATACTTTCAGGGGCTATCCCAGGTGAATTATGGCTGTTTTTGTGTATTCCAGCTGTATGCGAATTTGATTTCCAGGGTATTGGTACACTTTAATTATATTGTAAACTTACAAGCTTCTCCTGTGTCATTGTGAACTACACAATGACAATTATACACTGTAGTGTCAACATTATCTTATCTACCATCATTCTTGAGTTTTAACCTTCCCTACATTTCAGTGGGACATTTCCATTCTTTTGAAGAAAGCAGTGATACTCTACCTGGTCCTATTTTGAACCCCTACTTTGACTTGTATCAACTTTGAAAGGAATGCACTCCTAGATTTCTCCTTCTTCAATGTCATAAATATTTATAAATCTCAGATTGATATGTTTGACTGAGTATATTTTGCTTTTATCAGATTGTTAAAACTGAAAATGAAATATCAAAGATTTTGTATCAAATTTACGTAGACTACAGCTGTAATTAGATAAGGTATATTGGACTGCACAAAAGTAATATTTTGTCTGGTTCTGAAGTGGAAATCAATTTTGATAACTTTTTGTGTTGTGTTTAAGTTTGTAATAATTTTCTTCAGCTGAGATTTCGAAGCATAATACTTTGGGATGAATAATAGACTTGAGTTTTTAATCTTTAAATATGTTAGTATGAATGATGAAATATCACCTTATGAATAAGATTGAACTGAATTGTAATTACCAGACAATTTTGGTGTAGACAGTAGTTATGATTGATTTGATAAAATTTCAAGATGTCTCCAGTGCGGCAAAGCCCCTTACTTCTTCCAACAAGAATGTGGTGAACCACTCAGTAGACAGCTGAATTATTTATCGTATATATGGAGGGGGGCGGCCCTGGCTTTGGAGACTACTCTCAACCATCCCACCACCTCTCTATGAACTCATTTCAAACTAAAACATTGGTTCTGTTCTCCATTACCAACACATTGGACTGGAAGTCTGCAAAGAGAAAGGAAAGAAGACATCCATAAATCTGTGGGAAAAAGCTCATCTTTTATTTGAGGAGCAGCCAAGAGTAAAACCCAAAGATTTTCTCCTGGGATGCTGCTCCATGGTTACTTCATAGTTCATTGCTCCCATTTTATCTGAGCATCATGCTGTCATATTGCTGGAATTTGAATTTAAGCTACATAAAAAAAAGAGGGGAAAATGAAGAGGAAGGAGGAATTAATGTGTCTTGTGTACCAGCCTCATCAGATGAGGTGCGTGTTAGCTGACAAGAGCTCATGCCATTAGCTACTTTGTCTCCTCTCGCAAAATGATGTGAGGGACATTGTGGAGATTGAAGAGAACAGATATTTTGAGTGAAAAATATGACATTTTATTTAATCCTTTCAGCATTCTATCCTTCCTTGAGAAATCAGAGGAGTGACTCACTTTACCTGGAGGGAAGAGAGAGTTATGAATTGACAGAGATATCATTTCATGTTTGTTACATGACAGGAATTACTGAAATATTCCATCATTCCAAGTGTAGTGGTCAAAGCACTACATGTGTTCTGCATGTTAAGTACACATTTGTATGATAGTGTTTATCATTTATTCTTGATCAAGGGCTTGCTGGGCATAGACATTTGATATATCTATATATCAAATTGAGCTCTTTTTCTGCTCAAAGGACAAGTTCACCTTATATAAATGAAGGTTGAGGAAGAATAAATTGTTTATCTGATATCCTACTCAAGTGTCACATCTTTCATGTTCAATTCAAATGATTTAACATTTTTCTATAGGGACCATATTCAGAGTTTAATTGTTACATGGTGACTGTCAATAAGAATGTCATGTTTAGAACGATGCTAGTTTCATAGTGTACGATACATTCTGTGTAATATTTGGCTTATCAGATTATTTAATTTTCTATTAGTAATTAAGAGTCCAAGAATAATGATATGAGCATGTAACCAAGGGTTCCTCAATCAACTAGTAAAGTAAACCTTACCGACAGTCATAACTTACAGTTTGTCAAAATGAATTTTTAGGTGATCCGAGTATCCTCTCGGATCACCTTCTGTATCTGTACGGATTCTTTCTTCTTCTTCTTCTTTCTTTATTTCTCCCCAAAAGTTGTGCAGAGGTTAGCTCAGAAAGTGCTATGCCTATCAAGTTCAAACTTACACCATGTATGTATCGTGTCCCAAAGATGACAGATCTAGTAAAATCATAGTGATCAGTCGACCGTGACGTCACTGTGACGACATTATATGAAAACACATTCTCAGTCATATCTCATTAATGGAATGGAATTTTTCAATGAAATGTACGTCACATATATTTCAAGTTATGCGCATTCTACTCATATTCTCAAAATTCATCTATACCTTAAAACGTTGAAATATTTGTAGGCTCCAATTGAGCTCAAAATTTGTTTGCACACGTTTCAGACCATTTGGAGCATTTTTTGAAAAATTGAAAAAATCGGACGGACGCGTACGCGCGCGCGCATATACGCACGCACAGCTCATATGCAATAGAAATTTCCCATTTTTTTACTTTGATCGGATGTCTTCAATGTCAAGAAATATTTCTACCAAGTTTCAAGTCAATCCGACTCAATATGACGTCATACGGGCCCGTCAAAGTTGAAATTCCGCGCGCGTGTCAATGGCGATAGACAGTGCAACTATGCCAAAATACCGCCAATTTTAAATCCGATTTTACTCGTCAGGATGGATGGTGACCCCCCATTTTCTTTACATATTCTGAAAGCTGATGAGTTGTACATGTCATTTCATGGGTTGGCGATGCTGAAAGAATGATTAAAAGATATCAAATTGCTTAATAAAGTAAAAAAAGAAAATTTTCAAAATGACGTCATCAAATTTCTAGTTCATTCGAGCGTATCTCACTAATCCTTTGCCAATTTTCACCGAGATTTCAGTATGTTGTAGCTTATTTAATGTTCTTTCAAAAATTATATCACAAACTTTTGATTGGATTACGTCATCACCTCGTAAAAATGGATTAAAAGTCATCTTGTCAAATTTGACCAGTTTACGTGTTATCTCTATGGGAGTGCAGTTTTTCTGGAAATGAAAATTGACATGACTGTCTTTATCGAGCACTAGCTCACTTACCTTTCGGTGAATTTCTCCCAGATTTTAATATGTTGTAGCTGAGACTTTGCACTATTGTCCAATGCCCTTCGTTTTTTCATACGACGTCGAGATCACATCGAAAAACTTGGTTGAAATTAAAGCTTATCTTCGATGTATTGAGATATTTCTTTCTTTGCAATAAATCAAGAAAAACAGCCCCTATCACCCCCATACCTAGCACATGTTTAGTTCATGTCACGTACATTATTTCATAAAATAACAACTACTTGATCGGACAACATCTTGGATATGTAAATTAGGGTCAAAGGTCATAAATGTTTCATCTTGTATCTTGGCGAATACCTGTCCTATCTTTCCCATATTTTGCACACGTATAGACGATGCCGCAAGAATCATTTCACAAAATAACCACTTTTTCCTCAGATGCCATCGTGGGAGTGTAAAGGTGGGTCAAAGGTCATATATATTTGTTGCTGTATCTTTGTTATCTAGTGTATACAGAATTTGGTACCAAAGATGGCAGATATGACTCCCTTTTCTAAATGAGAATCCAAACATCGCACGGCCAGTGTCTCTAAACACAGATGAAACCTGTATGGTCATGCCTATTGCGATCAGGAGTCGAATTATTGATTTTAAAAAAAATCGGATCACCTTAATTTGTCAGTAATGACAAATTACAATCTCTAGTTATCACTTCTGGTGGTTAAGTGTTCACAATATGTGTCAAAATAGTTCTTATGCAAACCTACGATTCGTGCTTTTGAAATACATAGTAAATATTTTAAATGCATTTATGTTCAAAAGCATTCATAATGCAAAGCAATGCAAGATATTACCTCAAGAAATAGACTGCTGTAAATATCGCGTGATTAACTTGTAGCCAGGTTGAAGTGCACAAAATCTTTAACAATTTGAGAATTCTACACAGTGACCTTTGTGAAGCATATTTTGTACAGGAAAAGTTTGACAACCAGTTCAATCTCCTGCTGCAAATTTGGCTGGATGTGTTTAGACGACATCCAACCTGCACATTGTTTGGCATGGATGAATTAAGAATCATATACATGTGTGTATGTGTGTGTGTGTGTGCGTGTGTGTGTGTAAGTGTCATAAATTGATTTGGTGTTGCATCATCAGAGGCATATGCTATGAAGTAGAAATGTTCAGCTTCCCCCGGCTGGCATCAGACAACATTGTGATTTGTGGCTTAACATCAGACTTCAGTAAGTACACATAGAGACAGATATCACTCATCACTCTGATATCAGCGATGGTTGAGAAAAGATGCCATCTAGCCAATTAACCAATCTGATTAATTATGGATTACTCAGAGGCCAGGAAGTGGGTCAGAGGGAGCAATGGAATGCCAAGGATGTTTGTGTCAGCCTCTTGGCTCACCCAGCATCACTGTTTACTCTCACTCACCTTCTACATCACTATCATCCATCTCATCTGCTACTGCTTCTCTGGAGTCAGCTAGTCTTGGTATCAGGCTTTGGTAGTTGTTTTTTTGTCCCCGCCGAACGAGTTCGAGCAGGGGACTATGAAACGGGCTCCGTACGTGTGTGTGTCCGTCCGTCCGTCCGTGTGTCCGTGTGTGCGTTCGTGTGTGATCAAAATCTTCAATTTGCTACTTCTCTGTCATTTATGAGCCAATTTTAATTCTGTTTGCTTTATATGATAGCACTACAAGGGAGCTTTGAAACTTCTACACAGAATTTCAGTCGTGACCTTTGACCTTGACCTTTGACCTATATTTTTTGCTACAAAAAAAATACAAAACATTTTGCTACAAAATGCTACTCCTTCGCCATTTCTAACCCGATTTCGATTCTGTTTTCTTTATGTGATGGCACTAGGTGAGGGCTTCAAAACTTCTACACAGAATTTTGACCTTTGACTTCTTTGACCTTTGACCTTGATTTTTGACCTATATTGTACATTTTGCTACAAAATGCTGCTCCTTCGCCATTTCTAACCCGATTTCGATTCCGTTTGCTTTATGTGATGGTGCTAGGTGAGGGCTTCAAAACTTCTACACAGAATTTTGACCTTTGCCTTCTTTGACCTTTGACCTTGATTTTTGACCTGTATTGTACATTGGATACAAAATGCTACTCCTTCGCCATTTCTAACCCGATTTCGATTCCGTTTGCTTTATGTGATGGCACTAGGTGAGGGCTTCAAAACTTCTACACAGAATTTTGACCTTTGCCTTCTTTGACCTTTGACCTTGATTTTTGACCTGTATTGTACATTGGCTACAAAATGCTACTCCTTCGCCATTTCTAACCCGATTTCGATTCCGTTTGCTTTATGTGATGGCACTAGGTGAGGGCTTCAAAACTTTACACAGAATTTTCACCTTTGCCTTCTTTGACCTTTGACCTTGATTTTTGACCTGTATTGGACATTGGCTATAAAGTGCTACTCCTTCGCCATTTCTAACCCGATTTCGATTCTGTTTGCTTTATGTGATGGCACTAGGTGAGGGCTTCAAAACTTTTATACAGAATTTTGACCTTTGACATCTTTGACCTTTGACCTTGATTTTTTACCTTTGACCTTGATTTTTTACCTATATTGCACATTTTGCTACAAAATGCTACTTCCGGCGGGGACATATATTACGCACCGCGTAATTTCTACTTTTCCTTGTTTTCATTGTATTCTCTTTCATTTACAAATCACCTGGTCAGAAAATATGAAATTGTAGGTTCGTAATATTTGTACTTTGTGTCTCATAGTTTATTGTTGTTAAATGCATATAAATCCCAGCACCAGTTGCAAAGGAGCTATAGTATGTGACTCACACTTTCAACCTATGTCTCTGGACACAAGACTAGTACTGAGGAATCAGCTCAAAACTTCTTTTAAGATACACTAGGTGCTAACAGCCATCATAGGCCTGTTTTATGAATTTGATGGATTTGGCCATTATACAGTCATTGGAAACTCTTTCATCATCTCATGTCTAGTTCTGGTCCCCATTTCGTAAAAGATGTTAGGATGACAACTCTTGCTTGGATGGCAACTTCCCACAGCAACAGCCAATCAGGAAGCTGGATTCTTGTCGTTACCATGACAATTGTCATTCCAGCAAAGAGTTGCCATCATAGCAACTTTTTATGAGATGGGGCCTTGGTCTACCTTAATCTATAGCAGCAGTCTCATCTTCTGTGGATATGAAATACTTATGTGCCTGTGTGCGCATTGGAAGTGTTGTTGTTGAGTGTTGTCTTTGTGCAATATCATGTTTCCTCCTACACTTTTTTACCAGCTGTCATCAGTAATGGCATTTAAGAGGCTTTAATTACAGAAAAATGTTGCAGAGTTATGGAATGCTTTCATATACTTTATCCTGCCTACTTTAAATACATTTACATTAAGATATTCTATCACAAACTTACCCAGGTGCTGACTCTAAGCCCATTCACGTGAAAGAGTTATCAAGTATTCTTTTATTGTTTTTTTTTTTATGGGGGGTGCAAAAATCATTGTTATTTGCCACCTTTCTTACATGGCCTAAAATGAAATCATTTGACTGCAAAGGAGGTGCTTTTAAATATCTGAATTCTGCATGCCTAAACAATAGGGACTTTTCGATTGGGTGAACGAGAAGGTTGTGATGTCGATCACAAGCGTATTTCAAGGCGTCACATCCCCATGTTGAGCCGCTGCTGAAAAACATTTCGATTTCTGGCATCAAGTCTCATGGCGTCACATCTCCTGGTGTGTGCAGTGGCTACCTGTGCCTTGGGTGCATATGTGGAATTTGTGACTTTTTTTAACTTTTAGTATTGACTTCGTCTTTGACTATTCTTTTTTCATTCTTTTTTTTTTAAGGTTAATGGTAGGGGTGTGTGAATAAGATGTGAAGTTGCAGCCACAACAAGAAGTGTGCAGATTTGTACACAAAACTGCATGTTTGTCATAACTTGAAAACCAAGCTCACACAGCAATGAAAGGTATTCAATGATAATGAGTTTTTGATGATATCAATGAAACATCTCCATCTAGACTTCAAATAGAAATTTTTATTTAGAGTGGTAAATTGGTTCATATCAGTTTTTCACAGATGCTGTACAGCGTTAATTTGGCTACTGTGGCTAAAAGAGATGCTCACTGGTCTCCAATGGAGAACCCAAAGAAAATTCTCAAGTATAGAGTTATACTCTTTACAACCTTTCCTCTCTTGATGAATTGATTGCATAGGAAGAGTATCTTCCAAAATATGTATCATGAGATATTCCAGTTTACCAATGAAAATCAATAACAGTATCTATATAATGTATCATAATGGGATATTACAGTTTTCCGTGGGAAATCAAATACTATTTTAACAGATTTGTTTCCATATGCAGGAAGTGTATGGTATGGCTAGCTTTGTGAATGTCTGCCAGATGTTATCAGTTGCTTGACATCCCCACCCCTCTGTCTTCTGATGGGAGGAGGGGAGAGGGGGGGGGGGACTGTTTCCTGAATCCCTCTGTCAACACAGAGACAGTCAAAGCTGTCAGCCATTGTGCTATGTCAGGCAGGAGGAAGCGAAGACTGAGAGCTAACTTCCTGACGTATCCCATCCAATCTCATTCATACCCACCGTGATGAACCCAACCTGTCTGTAACCCCTCGCTCTGCTCAATGCCAAACTCCCGACAAATGTGAGCCATCAAATGACAGACCCTACACTCCAGTCAGGAAGACAAGGGACTATCGCATATCAAACATTTGTATACATTATGTTGCAGCATTGAGGGAGATATAAATGAATGAATAGGCAGTGATGAATAGATAGGTATAAGTAGATAGATACATTTAGATAGACAGATGGACAGACAGACGAACAAACAGATAGATTTAGACAGATATAGATGAATAGATTGTCAGTCTGAAAAACAAGAGATACAATGAGGAGGTATAGAATAGAAAAGATCATAGAAAGACAGGAAAACATGAAGATTCAGGAACTGCAGTTACTCAGAGATAGTTACAGATTGTATGTAGTGTCATTGTTGTGTGATGAATATTCTACATGAATTATCATCATTGTTGAGATGTCATAATTCTGCACTTGCATGCTTCCCTGGACAGGTTGATGAGTGTCTGTGGAGTAACAGTCATCTTCTTGCAAGTTACTCCGAGAGGAAATCTGTTGGGGAAAAAGATTTATATCTTTGAAGTCACAGACTTTTAACAAGGAATGTGTCAATGACAAAAATTTGATGAGACTGAATGTGTACATGTATGTTGCTTTGTGGATATGGAGAAGGATGGAATGAGATGAGTGAACCAAATATGAATACAAGTGTTTAATATCTTTAGACCTGTACCCTGGTAGTCTGCTGAATAGAAAAGTCCTGAAACATATCCACAATCATCTGATATTACTCCAAGGAGTATATGAAAATCCTTCTGGCAAATAGAACACATTGTCTATGCACACTTTAGCTACTTTCAAGATACAAGTGTTTAAAAAAAAATGGGGTGGGGGGGGGGAAGACAATACTGACACGTACTAATAGTTCAGGCATTGCCAGTCAGTAACTATGAGTGAAATTAAGAGGGTCTTGCATGCAGACTAATTGAGGTTAGTATGCCTTGAGTCCAAATCCCCATAAATGCAATCTTGAGAAGAAGCCCCCTCTGTATCCCCATGCTAAACCAGATCAATAACGTTGAATAAAGATCTTTCCCCTTATCCTCACTAATACCAGTATGTCAGGTGGCGATACCTCAGGCCCCGCCCACTGGTATCTCAGAGAGGTGTTGAACCCCAAAGCAATTACCCCTCCCTCACCCCAAATCCTGCTAGAACACACAATGCATGAATGCTCTGTTGCCTTTTCTTCTAGTTCAGACACATAGTGGTGGATTTAGAGAGTTTTGTTACCAGTGTTTGTCAATACCCTTCTAGCTTTTTGCAAGCTTGTTTTTATTTTGCAGTATTGGGAAAACTAGAACGGGAAAAATGGAGCATTTGATTTGCACTCAACAAATTCCACTTACCAATATATGGATAAAAGTGTCTGTATAAAAGATGCTGAAAATAACAAAACTGCCAATGTTTCCCATTTTAGACTTCTTAAAATCCACTCAGGCTAGAAAACTCCCCTTCTCTTAGATGAAATAGAGTAGTAAAAGTCTGAGCTTATTGGAAGACAGTGAACTTATATGATACTTCTCATGAGAAAGGACACCTAAAGCTTTATTCTTGAAATTGCAAGACATTTGAATTCTTCAGTGTAAATATATCCTCACACTCCTATCAGACATTGCAGGAAGATGAAATAACAATGGATTTTTTTCATCTCGTTCCCTTCAGCTCAGGCAGAGTCTTGTTGTTTCAGCCCGAGTTGTTCAGTGTGGTCCTTTTGCCCTCAACTTTATGCTTCTTTTAGATATCTTTTAGTTCCCTTCAAACATGTCAAGCCTGTTTTCAAAAGGAGGTCCATTAAAGCCCCCTTGAGTCAATGGATTACTGAATAGTGTCATCTTTTTACAAGTGAGAATAAGTTTCAAGTGTATGCTGACACAGAAGTAGTTATGAGTAAATGATTACTTGTCATGTTGTACTCACTTTGTTTGTATTAATCACTGGACTGTCTGAGCCTATGCTTTAAATTATCCATAAATGGCAATATACATTTTGCACCAGAATAGCCATGTGGAATCTGATACATCTTATGCACACAGTCATTAGCATCAATCACACTAATCTGTACACATAATACTGTATGGCCAGGTACAAATTGGAGCCAAATAGCTGTCCTGCCCATGAAACGTGTGCCATCAGTAGCAAACAGATAATTGTGTAATGGTGGCAATGGTAGAAATATAATGGTTGTCAGCTGAGGTGTGTGAGTCAACAGATCTCCACATACCACCCTGTCTGAAAACTGGACATTGGGGTTATTTAACACAGTGGTGAAAGAGGTTACGTGCTGACCAGTGGTCTGTCCAGTGGCTGCAGCCTTCTTTTTTGGCCCATCTGAAGAATGGACTGGCAGTGAATGGCTGGACGTTCATTGTACATGTATAGAATTTAGAAAGTAAAAAGGGGCCAGTGAATCTAAATGGAGCGAATATCCTTGCCAACTTTCCTTGCTTCATTGCATCCGATGGCGATACTGAAATGCCCAAATCCTTTCTGTCACCCTGTTTTCTCTCTCTCTCACACATTCCCCTTCACTTTATTAAGAGGAGGCTTAAAGCAATTTAGCCACATGCTCATGCATGGATACATTTTTGGTACTTCTCAGGAAGGAGGCGATAGGAAAGGCTATTGATGTCCAGACAATAGTTTGTGGGTTGTACAGAATGACCACTGCTAAGGAGCTTCCATGCTTTTTATATCAGATTTTCTCTGACTGTACAAGTAGTCATATCTTTTCAACTGCTGTAAGACTGAGAAACGTTGAATGTTAACTGGTGAGTGATGATAAAGATGAACAGTGCATGCTTTAAGTGGTAACTATTCAACTGTATTTGTTTTCATATTCTGTGTGTTTTATTAAATTTACAGTTTTAAGGGATATTGAGTTTTTGAGACTTATTTGGATAGTGAATTTTGAGACAAATGTCCATTTCATACTGAATTATCAATTAAGGAAGTATAATGGTGTGATGGTTGTGATGGATAGGAACTTTCCTTGATCTGCGAATATCTTTAAAAATATGTAATTTCACATGAGGATTCATTTAGTTTGTTTAATAGATAGAGGATAAATTGTTGATAGACCAATGTAGGGGATTTATCATACAATCCATCAAACTGATCACTGGTCCTTAAATTTCTGTAATTGCCGTCTCCCGTCATTGTGCTCTAAGATATTAGAAAGAGATGAGAGAGACCTGTAATAGCTTTATAATACCAAAATTAGTCCCAACAAACAGTCAATATTGGGACTAATGTAGTTTAGGAAGGCATCAGTATTGCTGCTGCATAAGATACATATTCACTGTGTGCCCATGATCCTTGACAAGGGATTTAAACATTTCTGATAGGAGAGGTAATTTTCAGATTAGAGGGAGGTTCCAGAAAATAGAAAGCTCTGTTGATGTTGGAAATTAGTTTCATCATTTTTTTTTTTGACCAAGTCAATGAGTCCTATGTAGACATCTTTTGTCACTGAGCAGAAATCATTGTATTGCTTTGAAACTATTTGAATTATTTTTTCAATGTTGCATTTTGTACAGTTCCATGGGTAGGGTACGTGAATTTATATACATTGCTGCCATTAGAATATTGATGGATTTGGTTTAGAACACTGTTTCAGCAGAATAAGTTATGAGGTGCAGTATTTAAAAGGGGGATATATTGATTACATTGTACCTTGAAATGAAAAATGGATAATGTTGATGATGAAATGTTTCAGTGATACAGTACAAGGAAGCCGATGTAATGCCAGGGTCTAAGGCACTGTGAAATACAGTTGGTGTCTTTACAGACTCTCTCGTGGCCAAATGTTTTACAGATACATGTACATGTATGTGGAACTTGAGGAACTTAAGACTGGCTGTAATTGGCTCATTGTAGGTTTAACCTATCTGAATTCTTTACGCATGTTATCAAGTTTACCTTCTTCAGTGTCAATTCTGTATATTTCTTGTAATCTAATTTCTAGCTGTTTTAGTTTTGACCTTGCTTGCTCTTTATCTCCTGTGCATTTTGTCTAAGGTGTTCCTCGTAACATTTTTGATGATCACTTGGCATCTCACTTGCCTCTGGAAAGCTGTAAATCCTTCTGTCGTTACTCAATGTCAACCACTTTATAAAATTTAATTGGTGCATGAGATGTGAGAATGTGTTTTGTTGTGTGTGTGCATTTGTTTTGTTGTTGTTGTTGTTGTTTTCTTAAAGGCAGTGTTAACACTTACGTGTGTCATTGGAGCTCACACCTACCAAGGAGTTCCTTGCACCTACAAACCAATTGTGGGTCCTTGTCTGATAGTAGATTGCACTGCAAGAGATATCTTTATATATAGGGAGAGAGAACCCGGTAAGTCTCTCCAGGCTTGATGACCACTTCTGGCGGCAGCTTCTGCCCAATTCCTCCCTGACACCTCTCTGCCTCTTTGCATCATCATCCTGGAAGTGGTCTCCATGCCGTCTTCATGACCTCCCAATCAAGCTTCACAGAATTTCACAGGTTGTGCTGGTCCATCCTTGAAGGTGCATTCACACTCAGTTGTATTTTCAAGATGTCTTTTACATACACTGTACCATTGCAGGTAACATAAAATTTCTCTGAATTTGGCAAATCATTAACCTGTTGAAGACTAGTATTCTCGGGCAGGTGTCTATGGGAAATACGTATTATGGCAAAGTCAGCTTGTCCTCAAAAGATAAAAGTGATTGGGATATAAATCCATAAATTAAAAATAAATCTCTGTCTAATGGCATGCAATGATATTAGGTACAAAATACAAAATGTAGGTATGTTTCTGCAGTTTGGTTACAAATGATTTTTTAAGGAAAATTGTATGTATGATTCACGACAGATAGCTCTTTCTTTCCCAACTGTCAGTCTTTACTCGAATTTGGAAGACAGTAAGAATCATTAAAAATATAAGAGATGAAGCTTGTGTCTAGTATGTAAGGGAGGGCTAAAGTTTTGGAGAGATACTTCTAGGACAAAAACCTGCAATGAACATGATTTGGCTTTCTTTCTCTAAAAATTTAACCTTCTCATGTCAAACTGTGTACAGCCCCAATGAAGTAAAGCATATGCTCATTTCTTATGCAATCAGCTGAAAGAAAATCGTGAGCAAATCAAGAAGGTAGTGACAATGTAAACAGACCAGTAGCCCGAAGTTTCTCACCCCGGCACAATATTGAACTTTGGAGTGTTTGAGGGGAAATTAAATGTTTTGGGCTCTTTTCAAGCTCTCCGTTGCCGCTCAATCTGGACTTTATTCTCAGCAGCGGAACAGAGACTTCCTGGTGTAATCTTGAGAAGCAGATTTTGATTCTCTGTCAACAGCTGTCTCCCTAGTGTCAGTCAAGATGTGACTAAGGCTAACGCTATGTCACGTCTTGGGGTATCAATCACTTCAATGTATACTTTTCTAGATCTAAACCAGCTGGGCACTGAAAAGTCATTGAACTTGTTATGTATGGCAGGATGAAATTAAATTTTGTATGATTGTGATTATTTCTCATTTTTCTGTGAAACAAAGACATGAACAGATTACATACTTAAAAAAAACAAAACAAAAAATTCCCCCAAAACCTTGCTCATTGTGTTTTAAGAGCCGACAGTTCTGATTCATTCATTATTTATTTATTTGTGTGGTATTGCGAGCGAAAGTTGTAGAGGATATATTCATGACAACTTTATACCTGATTCTATGGCTGATAGAATACATACATTAGGAAATGAATCGAATTTTTTTGATTTGGGATATCACAGGACTGTAGGCTACTTTGAATCGAATTTGAATTTATTTGTTCAGCATAAACGAACATGGAGCAATGGCAATGATAAACACAGTCATGACAGTGTACTGAGTACTGATAATCAAAGTATAGAAATCATTGTGTAAGATAAGCTGAAGAGAAACATCCAATAAAGAGATAATGTTTCCATAAATTCAGGCTGACCAATGTAAACAGTAAAAAAAAAAATGTATTTGCTATTAGAAATATTGATAGTTTTCCTTATAAGAAAAAGAAATTTTCAAAAAATACAAAGAACATACAATATTGTAACTGGGAAAGAATAATACAGTAGCTACATTTACATTGCAAAGAGGATACAATCTCTAATGGTTGATGACATTGGATGCTTGGTTGAGAGTTCAGTCAACGTACGTGACTAGGTCATGTGACCCCCTTTTTCTCTCTCTCTCTCCCCCCCCCCCCCCCCTCTCTCACATCCTGACATCACTACAACTTGCCTTGTTCCCTTAGTAGTCAAGGGAGGTGGACATGGGATGGAGGTGGGGAGGGGGTGGGGGAGGGGGATGGGAAGGTTGATGAGTGAGTCAGTTGATGAACAAATCATGTTAAGTGGTCCAGCATTCATCCCAGCATACAGATCACACCAGATGATACTGCCCGAGGGCCTTGGGCTCGCCATCAAGAATGCATGCATGTCAATTAATGAGCGCTTTCCCGATGTATTATTCAAGTTAAGATGTAAAACTAATTGCTAAATTGACGATCAATCTGTGCATCTAATGTGCATTACAAAGCCGATAATCCTATTCATGGGACACAGCTGAATATATAACCTTGCCAGCAAGCACTTTATTTGACTAATGATCATAGATGTTTCAAGTACAGGGGTGCATGTAAGATCAGATTGAGGATTCTTAAAGTACTCTCCCTCTTGTTATATCACTGTGATTCCATTAGATACTGATTAGTCCGGTTTGAGGTAGTCTAATGCTTTCCCCAAGAATTTGTGATGGGAGATGAAAATATCTTTATTAAAGTTGATAGCATCTTGTTAGATGTAGCCTTCTTTATGTATTTGATTTTTTTTTAAAGCCATGCCAACCAACACCAAGTACACATATAGTTTAGCAACAGCTTCTGGTCCGAAAATAGCATTGAAATTTACTGAAAGTACCTTTATGGGGGAGGGGGGAGGGAAGGGACAAGGGAAGTTTTCTTAGAACTGCTTATATTTCCTTTTTTTTATAGTTCATTCATAGTTTTTCATAGTTCCATTTTTATAGTTCATTTTTGTGTAGTTCTAAGATGAAATGAGGCATAATATATTACATCAGCAGAATGAATGAAGTGTAGTGATATCTAATTATAGCTGTCAGTACAATAAACTAAATTTTGTGCAGGGTCATCCCTCACTGCCCCATCTGGAATTTAAGACCTAACACTATGTACATGTACACCCAGTTTAAGGTTGTAGGTTTTGATAAAGGACAAGTTCACCTTCATATACATGTGGATTGAGTGAATGCAACAATATTAGTAAAACACAACAGTGAAAATTTGGGGGAAATCTGACAATCCGTTCAAAAGTATCTGTGCAGTCACTGCTGGATGAGAAGGCTTCTGCAGTGTATGATGTCACACGCGTACAACGATGCAAGGAAAATAAAAAGAATATTTCACAAAACTTCACTTTTTGAATAAAGTGCACATTTCTTCAACTTGTTACTGCACGTTAAGGGTAATATTATTTACCTTGCCTTCTAAAAGAGAGCAGTCGAGTATCCTTTTGTTATGCGAGAAAAGTTAAAATATGTTGATTTTCTCTATTCTTTCTTTGTATGGTTGTGCACATGTGACATCACAAGCTATAGTAGTCTTCTCATCCAGCTGTGACTGAGCTGAAACATCAAGAATTCATAACTTTTGAACAGATTGTCCAATTTTCCTCAAATTCTCACTGATGTGTTCTACTAATGTTGCTGCATTCACTCAACCCACATGTCTATGAAGGTGAACTCGTCCTTTAATTGAAAAAACAAAATCTACAGAAAAGTGATGTAGAACAATTTTCATTCCCATAGTAACCATGTTCAAGACATCTTCATGGATTTTGTCAGCACACAAGGCAAATGCCTGCATTAAAGCTACTGTATAGCAAAAAAAAACCCACAAAAACACCAAAAACAGAAACAAAGAAAAGTAATAAACATGATGCACACTACATGTCTTCAGTGTTATAGGGAAAGAGCAAAAAGGAGCAGTTCTAAAACCTTAACCATGGGTGAACCTACCAGTATGCATGACACATTTTTTTTTTTTTTTCTGTTTGTTACAGTACTACATACATAATGTAGAATGGAATAATTAGGCAGTCACACTCACAAAGTGACCTAGTTAATTTGGAAAAAAAAAACAAATGAATTCATAATGCCTAAACTTGAACTGAAGCTTCCCATACAGCAACATAAAATAGTTATTTTCCTCATCATACCATGCAGCCCTGCCTTTTTTATCACTAATTTATGATACAGTATGAACATCCTAGCCATTCCAGGATGATGAAGCATTGCCAATATGGCTAGAATTTCTCTCAAAAAAAGTACCTGGGATTCATTGAGTGATTACTGCCTTGCAAAGGATGTGCTGAAAATGGGGAAAATGGGGGAGTATGGGCTGCCACACAGCTGTGAAAACAACACTGGCTTTTGTCTGGGGGACATTTTCCACTGGTGGGATGCTTGTAACTGACGCATGTCAACTGTGAAGATATGTACTAATAGGGCAGGCATTTGCTATATGATAGGACAGTTTTATTCCATTTCATTCTCCATTGTCAACGACTGGTAATATCACTGTGAATCAGTCATCTTGCACTGGATTGTGTGGTCCTTTGGCACTTTTTTTTTTTTCAAAGGGTTGGCAAAATGGTAAAAATTTAGTATTTAGTCTTTATTGTGAGTCACTGTTTCTGGAAAGAAAGCATTGTTTTTCCTTTCCCTACCTCCCAGCTATATCACAGTTAATATATTCTTTTTTGCGTGAATAATTTAATGAATTAATAATTTCTCTATAACTTTAAAATCTCAATTTATTGCTTTAATGTTGTATTTTGCAGAATTGTGACTGCCTCTTTCTTAAAGGTTGAAATGTCATTGTGATGGTCCAGAAAACAGCATTGAAAGTGTTGCCTTGTTGATTATGTCAAATTAAGGCGAGGGAATAGCATGAAATGTCATGAAATGTACCATGGCAGGTCTTCTCTCCGCCAGGCTGTGAAATTTGACGGGACCAGCGAGGAGAAAAATGTTTGCACCAATTGGCTACTTCTAGTCTGATGGGAATTCTCGGTCAAGTGTGACAGAGAGTCTCAGCACACAGCCCCTGTTGACCGTCCCTCCTTTTGGCCAGGCTTGGATGGCGCACCGGAGAGTTTCTTCAGTCGTGATGAATTATTCACCGTGTGAACATGGCTAGAAGTGGTATGAAATGTACCAATGACACCGGATCAAAGTACATCCAGCACTGCTTGCACTTTTGGTGTTAAGAGTTGTCAAATACAGTTACTCTTCATGTATCAATCTGCAGGGGGGAGGTGCAGTTGTAGTGTATAAACAAATAAAACAGCAGTTGATCAGATTTCTTCTTTTTTAGGCAGGAAAAGAGTTTTGAATTGCTGGGAGTACAGATGAAGGTTTCAAATACATTTCTTATCAAAATTGTCATCCCAAGGCAACATGGCTGGAATGAACCATTCAATCAGGAAAGGTAGCAGAAAGGATGATGAAAAAAAAAAGCATTGCAAAATGACATGGAGTGGGGTTTAGCCTTGAACAATCAAATGATGAAAATGTCTTGTTATTTGGGCAAAGCAAACACTTGTCCTGTCAAATGAGTAAGACTCATTTCTTTTACAGTATGAAAGTGTAATCACTAAGAAAAAGGTTGAATAAGGTAAATTATAACTCTTTGGGAATTCCGACATTGGTCATACAGTGATTTTAAAATGAGGTTTGAGTGAAAGTAGCGGAAAAAAGAAAACTGTGAAAGAAAGTTAACCTTCTTCTAATCATTCATTTTCTTGTAATAAAACTTTCTGTCTATATTTTTCCATTGGTGAGGTGCATTTGACTTCATTTCTTTTCAGAATATATAGAAACGTATGTGTATGATAGTCTGTGATAAGAAACACGTATTGCGATTCGGTGTTTTTGTAAAATCTCCTGTCTCTTGTCGCGCTGTACTTCTAAAGTCACACAATGACTCCTGATCTTGGAGTTAGTATGTAAACATTTATCCTTTATACAATTTGTAGCTTTCTAGTAGTTGCTTTGGAGTAATTGTGTCTGAAAAGTAGAAAAAATAACAGACTTCAGTGGGTGAGGCTGGGCAGCGGCACTAATTTGACATCTTGCGGCAATAATTTGACGTCTCGTCATATTGTGTGTCTCTCCCTCCTGATGCAATCATTACATATCACCCTGTATAGAAATATGATTTGTCAATACACACATCTCTGCGCTTGACAGCTGACAGTGCCTGCAGGGGTGTGTTCACACTGGTTCTCTCTATCGATACTTAGTGGATCTAGAGGATCGGCTCAAACTCAAACTAAAATTAATCCAGATCTCAATCCAAACCATTGGAGAATTTGGACATTTCTTATGTTTGAGGTCATTGTGCAACCACTGCTGTGGGTTCACTTATGTATTTTTATGTCTCTTCCTATGTTCATATACAGTTCATTTTATGCTAACTGTGATGTCGGGGTCAGTGACATACTGTAAAAGTGGAAAGTTTTGCGGTGTTGAAATTGTCGCGCATTTCGCGCAACCAGATATTATCGCGAAAACAAAAGCACGCAAATATTTTTGCTTGCCATATGTTCCTGTGCATGATGTATTGATTCCGCGGAATTATAAACACGCAAAACCCTTCATACCCGCCCAAGGGCGAATAATTAGTCGCGCGAAAATATCCACTTTTGCAGTATGTGCAAATGCAGATTGGCTTGAAGTTTTAGAAAAGAAACTAAATCATATATTTGTACTTGTAAGGAATTTGCCACATGATGAAGAGTAACCTGTGTTGTTCTTGCTGATGATGATTCATTTGGTGTGTCTAATTTTCATGGTCTAGAAACTTGCCTCAGAAAGTCAGGGATATTATGCCACTATAAAGTATTTGACTCACACAGTGTAACAGGGAGTCTACTGAATAGGTAGCAAAGTTTATTGTTAATTACTTCAGATGTATCTACAGTGGAGTGGCCTGCAAATGAACCTGGACTACACAAATATACTGGAGTACCCTTGATGAAATGTTGCGCAGAGGTTTTTGTAAGCTTTCCAAAATGCCTATATCTACTGAGACATGCAGCAAGATTTCTCAAGGAAAGGAGGTTTAGTTGTACTTAGCGTTACACACATGATTTAGAAACATTACATGTATTACCCATATCCATGTTGTTGTTTTTTCATTCACTGGCACCAACCATTCATCTTTATTTGAAATACGTTTCACATTTCGTTTGAATTGAATTTGAAATGAATTCATCCTTCAAATAATTCCTTTAAGATGCTGCCCATATCACTGGCTGACTAATTTGATAAGCTACATTGTACCCTTCAGTTCCATTCTCTACCACAGGCTTTGTAGCATGTATAGTGACATCACAAAAGATTTTACTTTGTCTCTTCTCTAGGTTATATGATTTCTGGTCAGAAATAGGATTGTAGGTGTTCATACTTTCCATTTTCAGTCACTTAATAGTTTCTGTTGAGTGAAATAATAAGAGATTACTTTGTACAGGTCACATAGTAATCATGAATCTGTTCTCAAGTAAACTCCAGTCCACATTCAAAAGAAAGATTAAAAAATCCAATAATTCCTTTACTGCTAAACCCATAAACCTCTGCTAAAGATGAGGATAAAAAGAATGGACGCATAACGAGAGATGATTTATGACTAGATTGATGAAAAGAGAGGTCCAAAATACTTTGATGAGGGTAGCGTAAGCTGGTTAGCGTCCCTCGCTTTCAGCTAATATCATTGGTTTTGTCTGGCTACACAAACATTGACATTCACATTTCACCTGTTCCTATTCACAGCCACAGAAGTGGAACACCCTTAGGAATTCACCCATCAGGACCGACCCTGCCTTTTTTTTTCCCCCGCTGCCTTCTCCATTTTTCCCCCTTTCCCACCCATCTAAAAAAATGCACGAAAAACACGAATCTGGATGATCTAAATGATGAGTCATGCATTTTGCCATCGGAAATATTCTTTTTCATTTATGCCATATTGTATTTAGATAGCTGAATAAATGGATGAAAAACCCAGGTTGTGGGACCCACCGGGATTTGGGATATTACTGCATCAGCATTACCTGAGGATGTTTGAAAGGATGTTGAGTGATGGAGTCTTATGGAGCGGGACGTGAGAGAAGGAGAAGAAAGGTAGAGGGAGATGTATTGAGAGATGGCATGAAATTTAAGAGAGTACAATGATGAAACACATCCAAAACAATGGAGATTAACAAATTACTTGATGAAGAAAGAGGGGGGCAACCAATATTTACAAAAATCTATAGTATATTATATGTACGGTGTAAGTGATTGTTGTAACTCACATGTTACTCAAGTATGGTATCTAGTAACATCAGATCTTTGGTATGTGGATAAGAATGTAGAGAAAATGAATCTCACAAACATCACTGTTGAAATCATATTTCTATTTGAGGCAAAAGTCTTGATTTTCTTAATTATTGGGGGCTGCAAGTAGAAACTGTTCAAAGAGGGGGGTAACCCCACTCATCATTACAAAGCAGCGAGTCAGGAAGTAAATGTACAACAACATGAATATATTGTAGGTTATGGGTTAGGTCAACTTTTACTTCAAAAGTTCTTAAGTCTGCCTTTACCAGTGAGAAAAGAAAACTGAATATACAGGAAATTGACATGCATAGACTTTGTATTTAATAATGTATTATCAATTGATCAGTAAAAACTCTTTCACTGCCAAGAGATAAAGTAGTTGAGGTGATACTATTAATGAAAATAATTGAAACGTTGGGTACAGTTGTAGAAGACAAAGAAAGTTCTTCTCGTGCTAGACATTTGATTGTCCAATCGAGGAAGTGATTTACAATTCGAGAGCACTTTATGATTTGTCGTAAATTGCCAAATTTACTTTCATCGCCAACACTGACTGACTCAAAGTGAAAAGTGTTCCACAGTCAATGTGACCCTGACATACTCTTTGAATTATCTCCCTTCAAATTAATGAAGTCCATTCTGTCCCATAATTGCGGTATCCTTCTTTGAATACCACACCCAGCTTTGGATTCACCAAGATTCTACCAAGAGGTCATTCTTTGGTTTTTATGACCAGACCCACAATGACCCATTACCAAATCCTTTACATCAATCTGCGTTAATGGTTTAAGGATTCAAATCAAAAGAATATCCATGCCAACTGATAAAGTCTCTCTGAATTAGGGAGATGGGGAACAGGTGTATTAAATGTTTTGCTGTCTCAAATCTATTGATGTCATAAAATTACTTTTCTTTGTTAGTTTTGTCATAAATTGCTGAGCTAAATAATTTGCTATTTTGTCAGTTTCATCAACATGTCCTTGCTACTTCCAGGGCTTAAAGGGAAGATAAACCCCAGAACAATGTGGATTGAGTGAAAGCAGCAACATTAGTAGAACACATCAGTGAAAGTTTGAAGAAAATCGGACAATCGATGCAAAAGTTATGAATTTTTAAAGTTTTGGTGTTGGAATGGCTGGATGAGGAGACTACTAGAGGTTATGACGTATGAGTGGACTACAATATCAAGAAAATATAAAGAAAATACTACAAAAATCCATATTTCATGAAAATTACAAATTCCATCAACTTGATATTTACATATAGGGTAGATAATTATTCCCCCTGCTTTCTGAAAGCGGTTGGTCCACTGCGCTTTCATAATTCCAGAAAAGTGAATTTTTGTTGAATATCCTTTATATTTTCTTTGTATTGTTGTCCACTCATACGTCATATCCTCTAGTAGTCTCCTCATCCAGCGGTTCCAACACCAAAACTTTAAAAATTCATAACTTTTGCATCGATTGTCCGATTTTTCTCAAACTTTCACTGATGTGTTCTACTAATGTTGCTGCTTTCACTCAATCCACATTGCTCTTTGGGTTTACCTTCCCTTTAATATTTGATCTATCTCTTTCATATTAAAGATGGAATATTATCACAGGATACGATTATTATGCAAACAACGCAATGAAATAAAAGATAAATACAAATTCCGTAAAAGTAATAAAACAAAACACATAGTGGTGATGTAAGGAATATGATGTGATTCTTAACCCTAAAAGGGCCGGGGGGGGGCGGAATCCGCCCCCCCCCCCCTCGACGTTTTGCGCTATAATTCTGTAACGCGAGAAGGCCTCGTCGCGAGGCTTCTTGACTTTATTTGTTCAAGTCTCGCGCAACTTTTGAGACCAAATTTGCAACGTCCACGCATACTTTTGCGAAGCCACGCCCATTTTTGTAACGGAATGTCACCCCAAAACGGGCACAATTTTGTGATTTTGTGTACATTTCCTATGGAAAACAGTGCTCTGTCATGAAAGTCATAAAAACCTGATTATTTCTACAATTAATCACTTTCATTTATTAATTTTGTGCTAATTATGGTAGAAAAATGGTCAGTGACAATTTCCAATGAAAAAACAAAGAAAAAACAAAAGTTAAAAAACAAAGAAATACATAAGAAATTCTGAAAACAATAAAATACATAAGAATTGAAATGAGTTTTGGAACTTTTTGTGATGTACAATTGTTGAATATGCTAAAACAGATACACAGATCAAAAATTAGACTCTCAATGCTTTTAATTAGGCTTAAATATGATCTTGAGCTTAATTTGCATAATTAATTAATCAAGATTAGAAATTGATTGCTTCAAAAGATCTTATGACACAATCTTGTAGATTATGACGTGGGTCTCACGCATGCAAAATTTCATCGCGATCGCAGAGATCTCAGGGGGGGCGGAATCCATACCCCCCCCCCCCCCCCCCCCCCCCCCCCCCCCCCCCCCCCCCCCCCCCCCCCGGTCTGAGCATAGCCAAAAAAGCCCGGCCCCTTTAGGGTTAAAGTATTTTAGGACAAGAAATACATTGTAGGAACAGATTCCAACCAAATGAATGCACTACTTGGGAACAATCTCACTTTGACAAATGATGTAAAAGACAAGAATAAGAAAGAATTTGATTGGTTTTACAGTTCAACCTGTTCTAGATGTTGGTCGTTTGATTATAGCAGACCTGTGTATATTGCAATGATTGTACCTGAGGAGGTGGAATAAAGACTGAGTTGTGATATACCAAGGCAGAAAAAAGTTAAAGAAACATGCTAATAGAGTGAAACAGTGCATAAGATACTGCAGTATTGGTAGTCCTATCTGTTGGGCGGGGGTGTAGAGAGGCCAGATGAACTCAGCTGAAATGAGAAAGTAGTGAGAGATAAGATTAGATAGAAGATAGATAAGACTGGACAGAGAGAGGACAATGTCATGAAAGATGAGATCTAATGAAGCTTGATACCAAAGAGCAACAATGCGGAGGGAAACAGGAGGAATAGGGGCAAAATGTATGTCATGCGGAGAGGAGAAGTCTGAGAGAAAAGGGAGAGATGGGGAGAGGGATAGATTGTTGAGGGGAGATGATATATGGGTCTCCTTCTGCGTGGCAAGGCAGCGGTTTGTCACGCATGGCTGCATTTTGTGGCTGTGGCCCATCCAATGATATGATTCGTCAAAACAAACTTCTGTAGGAAGACTAAGACTTGTTTTTCAAATGCTATCATATTGGAAAGGATATCTGCACTTTGTTTACTGTATTCTCTTGTTTAATGAAGGAAGAGTTGTGTTGCTCAAATAACGTGACCTGTAACTAATCATTCCACTCACGTGTCCCCATCCATGAATTTTTGCAGATTGAACAACAACAAAAAACCAAAAACATACAACCATTTGTTGTTATTTCAGTTATCTTGGATGATAAAGAACAAACTGCATATGCAAATGAAGTATTGATGTTCAAATTATTTAGTTTTTAGTATTCTCTTGTTAAATGATGGAAAAGTTGTTTTGCTCAAATAATGTGGCATGTAACAAGTCATTCCATTCACGTGTCCCCATCCATGAATTTTTGTAGATACAATAAATAAAACATAAATACCTATTTGGGTTTTTTTTATCATGGATGATATAGAACAGGCTGCATGTGCAAATTAAGTATTGATATCCAAATTATTTAGTATTAATGAGAAATTTGTGTACATAGCCTTCATGAATGTAAAGCACATGACAGACACTTGGTCGTCTGGGAAAATAGCCAGGAGACATTTCATCAGCTCTCCCCTGCGGGTGTGAGAGAAGATAATCAAGAAATATGATCTCGAAAGAGGATGTTGTTATGCGGAGCCAATTTCAATGTTTGAGGGATTGTCCATCAAATATTTCCTCCCCTCCCCCCCCCCCCCCTTCCCCTCCTATATCATATGCTTTTCAGTGGCACCTGTTCTATGTTACCATCTTCTTTAGATTTCAGTGAAATGTTTGACTGGAAGAAAGAGAGACCCCCAACACTGTGCAGGGCCAGAGTCACAGGAACCCCAGCCTCCTCCTACCAGTCAGTCTAATTGACTGCTCACCGCCGGCACTCCGTGACTTATTGGCTCCTCGCACACACCGGCTATCGCGTAACACCCGGTTACATTTTATTGATCATCGCATCGTGTCGGGATTCAATTTTCACATCTCCCTTGCAATGGGGTGAAATTCTCCACCTATTGATTCAGTGTCTCTGGTCTGGGTGCTGGAGGAGATTGACTCGCCTCCTAAAGGAATGAGGGAGAGATAGAGAAACATATAAAAGAAGAGGGAGAGAGAAACATATAAAAGAAGAGGGAGAGAGGGAGAGAGATGGCTCACAGGAAAAAAAAAAGGGTATCTACAGGAAGAAAGGGAAAAACTTAACATGTTTCAAAGAACATTGTTTCCTTGCATATACAGTGTGTACCCAGTGTCATTGAAATTGGCAATCACAACACAATGGCAGATGGTAAAATAAAACTAGGGGTGAGATGCCTTAAATGAAAAGTCTGATTTTTGTAAATATATGTTTTAAATGTCATAATCATAATTAAAGTTGTCACTTAGATCTGTTGAGTTATATATGAAGTGGGAAAGCCAACATCCAATGAGAAAAGCAATTGATATATTATATGCATAGTACTATGGCTCAGCTATTGAAAGTATACATTGATGTAGTAGAAGCAGATTTTATATGTGAGTAAAACTTAGATAGAAGGAAGAGAAAATAGATTGAAAGATCACTTGATTACATTGAAAGGAAAGAAAGAAAAATATATGTACTTGTATATGTATTATTATTACTTGCATGTGCTGGTTTTTGTTTGTGTAGACAATGAACAAAGAAAGAGATTTGATGCAATACTTTACCTTTGCCAATCTCTGTCTTATTGTCATGGTGCCAATTTTAAGCCACTATAGTGGAAGTCACACCTTGATGTATGCTAATTATATAGCAGGATACAAATCTCCAAGGTTTGTATCATGATCCAGATATAAAAATTTGTGCGTGGTCAACAAGTCATTGCAATCGGCAAAGTAACTGGATATTTCTGTCCAACTGAATTGGCATTTAAAAACTCTTGGTATCTGGAGCCGGTGCGTGCGTGTACGTGTACAGTACACAGCGTAATTATGAATATTCATGTGGTTTGGAAAGTCCGGGGCTAAGAAATACGAGTGTAAAAAGGTCAGTTTTCTCCTTAGCCCCGGACAAGAGATAGTACGGGACTAATTGGCAAGTGTAAAAAGCTGAAAAAATTGGTACGGGACTAACGATAGTCCTGGGTCAGCTGAATTGGCATTTAAAAACTCTTGGTATCTGGAGCACGATCGACATCCGGCTGTTTTGTGTGGAAGAATAACACTGTTGAGTGTAAAGGAGAATGCAGTGGATGGTGTGTGCAGTGGAGCATGCAGTAATACAACCTACAAAATTTACCTCCAAAGCACATTAACTCCTGGATGTATCCACAGACTGTGAAGGCAACCTTGATGTTTACAGGTTTGTCAAACTTTGCTATCACTGAAATATTGGCTTAGCAATATAGTACAATTCCACTCAGGCAGCCACATAAAGTGCACTTTTGTTCTGTTGCCATGGCGATGGAGTATGACACATCATGGATCATCAGCGACACAGAAGACGGAGAACACTGCAGGGAAAACTAAAGCAATAGAGGGAGTGACAAAAGATCTTGAATGCGGCATTGTTATTACCTTTTGTTCACATTTGCCTGGCAGGTTAGGCAATAGAACCTTTCTGAGCTTGAGACGTGGTCACTTTGTCATTCATTTGGTGTAAATGCTAACAAAGCTTTTCTGAAATGAGAGACAAAGAAAAGAATGGCTACTTTTTCAAGGATTGCACAGAAACCCCAGGAAGTTTTTAGTGTTTGGTATTCAAACTGTCTACCGTGAGGCCTCAATGCACAGACAAACACACACACTCCAACACACACAAACCCACTCTCATCTTTCTACCAAAGACTGAGACCAAAATATGTGCTTAATCATTTTAATGCTCTGTTAAAGTTAAATCTAATGACATACTGTATTGACTGAAGAAGCCATTGTTTTAGACTGCAGTGAAAGCTACTATTCCTTCTATTTCTCCGCACCATAGTTTGTGCTTAGGAGCTACCATAGGCCACCTCCGCTCGCAAGCATTCCTTTGACGAAGATACCCTCATCAGTGAAACCGAAGGACACCTTTCTCCTCCGGTCAAGCCTACACAGTATGGTCTTGGCCTGCATGTTAATCACTGAATCTCTACGGGATGGTTAGATGGTAAACGGAGAATGCACCTTGATGGGCGGCATCTTTTGGGCAAGGTGATCAGAGTATCGTATGGAATGATCAGATTATCAGCAGTCCACCTTTTAAAGGAACTCATCTCCACACGCTATAGTCATGCATTGATTGTTGTTTTGATCATCTTATAGTGTTACGAATGCCATCGGAGCTCTAGATAGGCTTCTAGAACAGGAATGGACTGCACCGGGATACTACTACTAGAAGGACTTTCAATGAATGGCAAATCTTTCTTAGACAGGCTTAAAAAAAAAAAAAAAAAGTTGTTTCGTTTTGCTTTTTGTTTTTTATTTTTTGTTTGTTTATTTTTTTTATTTTCTGGACTGTTGCAGTGAAAAGCTCACCTCTTAAACATATACCTTTCATTTCGAATACTGGTTCTTTCATGTGACTCAACTATTTCCAAGGATGGAGACAAAGGGAGAAGTAAAAAAAAAAAAAAAATCAGAAATTGCTGTTAGAGAAAGGAAAAGGTTTAAATGAAGTCAATATGACAAAGAGAAAAAGAAAGAACGGAAAATAATGTAGAGAAGTTCAAGGGCAAGCAAGATAGATGCTGTTTTAGTGTTCTATCTTGTTGTGGTCTGTGTTTGTTAGTATGTTTTTAGATAATGGATGCTGTTGTGGAGCGTAGAAGCGGAAAGTAAAACATAACAGGAACAAACACACAAAAATGATGCCGTTAAGCCTGAATTGTTGCCTAGTCTCTGCATGCAGACCTTTCTGACGATATTATTATTCTCACAGCCGAGCTGCTGGGTATCAACGCTTTTCACACATCACATAGGTTTTCTCTCAGAAATGCTGAAATTGAAGTTCAGTTTTAGGGGAAGCACTTACAAACAATCTCACTCTAAAAGTTCAAGCATATTTACTCCCCACAAGTGCACATGTATGGAAGGTGATACCCAAATTCTCAGATTCTTGGTACAAATAAGATTGTATAAGCACGTCTTTGAACATGGATAACTTGATAAAAAGTGCACAGATAGAGTACTCATAGGTCTTGAAGGAGATTTTATTTCAGATGGAGAAATCCAAGAATAAATCAATGCATGGTATGGGCAGATTAAAAAAGAAAAATGCCTGTCAGGGTATATGGATTTGTATATTTCTTTTGTGTATCCTTTAGTCCCAGGAAATGCTAAAATGGATGGAAAAGTGTATTATTCACCAAAGCGTACAATTATGAAAGTTGACAGAGTTTGGCTGATCTGATTATGAGGGAGATTCAACTCATCAAATGAAGATGGTTATTATGCTTTTATCTAAAAATATATATCAGTAATGTCAGCAAATGATATTGAAGTCAAATACAGTATATCTACAACCTGTACAATACTGTATGCTCCTGATTTGACCAAGACCAGTATGGATAGGAGAGTATATAGGACAATTAGTCTCATTTCAGTCATTTGCTATTTTGATATGCTGGTCTTTTACAACCCAGTCAGGTGATTGTGGATGCAGATGATAGGAGAACAAGGTCGTTAAAAAACAAAAAATGATTGCATGCACATGGGCAAACCAGCATTGTTCACATTATTCTTGTATTGTTATTATCCTGATAAGGGCAATGTAGTAATAAAATATCTTTAATTTTCAGTGCATGCATCTAAATTCATTTTATGACTTGTGTAGGTATACCCACAGACAGAACAAAGACTGCTCTCATGTGCGTCCAGCAAGCTGCTGATTGTGTTCCTCTGTCTGTGTGTTTGTAGTATGTCTGTTGGTTGTGTGTGAATGTATGTTAAAATGTGAGTCTGTGTGTATCATTTGTGTATGTGTGTATGTGTGAGTGTTTGTTTGTAGCTGCTCAGACTGTACATGCCCCAGAGGAAAGCATGAGAACAGTACATGTAGGTCATGATGGAGGCTTGTACAATTAACTTGAGTACTGTAAAAATGGCATTTGTCATGATGTTGAAATTTTCACACTTTTCACATGACATGAAACTATAAAATGCAAACATGAAAGCATGAATCTTTAGCTTTTTTTGTAATACCATTTCATATTTTGATTCAGCATATTTGAAAACCTGCATAATTCATCTTACCCAACCAAGTGCAAAATAATTACTCATACAAAAATTTCCACTTATAGTATTCAAAGCCTTGGCTCTCCATCCTGTTCTTTCCTCTCTTTTTTTTTGTGTGTGTAGTTCAATATGAATATTAGTTGTTACATGTAGGTTAACCCAAGTTACAGTGTAGTTCAAACTTTGGACCTTGTAAGGAATGTTCTATCCTTTTTTTTCCCAGGTAATGGTAATAGAAAGGATAGTTTAAGGCATTAGGCATTTTAGGCATTTTTAAGTACATTGTAGCATTTTCAGATTTTGTGATCAGCTTGTGCATGTTGGCATAGATGGGATCAGAGATAGTAAGCATGAAGCACAATAACTCCTCAAACTCCTCGAGTTATGATTGATGGGTGCAAATGGGACAGATGTTATCGGTCATGGATTCAGGAGCATGTTGCTATGGTAACGGCTGGTGCTACATGTTTGATAAAGAGTGCAAACATCAGTGTTTGCCTATGGATTTATCACTGTGAGTGGAGATGGTTTTTGAACATTGTGAATTTTGACAAAACCATTCCCAGTTATTATTTTTCATTACAAAAGTGATGAAGATGACATTAATCATTTTAGACACATTGAGTTCCCCCCCCCAAAAAAAAAAAAAAAAAAACACAAACAAAAACACAAACACAAAAAACAGCAACCATCCATTCACCCTAAATATAATGGCCTGGAAGTATAAATCTTAATATGTAAATTTGTCTATATCTTATCTGATGTAGAATCAATGGTACTTTATTGTCATAAAATCATTTACAGGGCTTGCCCATGGGAAATGTTTCTAGGTAAAAGTAACTGAATGACTTCATAAACTCATTTTATTCGGTGTTTGGACACATTGTAACAATGGTGTTAAGCATTGTATTTAAACTGAATTATATATGTGAGAAAAGTTTAAAGATTAGGTTAAGTGGTTAGCGCTTTTTACCTTTAATGTTTTAGCACGTACAGTGTAATATTTTGATTAAATTTTAAACATGACTTGGAATTGCCCTCATGGTGTGAAAAAGTTCTCCCTGTCGGTGTCAACGTACTTGCTATGTGTGATGTACGATGTCATGAATAATGGGGTCTCCGTGGCAACAGACTATTGCCGTCTGCATCAATCTCCCTTCAGTAACTCGCCCGCAAACATTTGAAGCAGCAGCCACTGGGGCAGTAAATGCTGCGGTCACCTCTACTCTTCCATCCAGCCAAGCATATGAAGCCAGACCCAGCTCAGGACAGAGGTGTTTGCTGGAATGCCTGTTGGGGAAAAATAAAAGGAGAGGGTTGGAATACATTGATATAGAAGATAGAAGACAACTTTAAGAAAATTATCAAAGATGCCATAGTGCAATTTATGTTCATAATTAAAATCTATGCAAAATTGTGTTTTTGTGCTGTGCCATAGCTGTTCATTGAAGGGACTGCTAGGCAAATTTGACAATATCTGTAAGTTCTTGAATAATTTACTGATTACTTGTAGCCCTACCATGTTATATGGTGAACTTGTTTGTTTTTGTGTTTTTTTTCTGAACAATAATCCTGTCAAATTGTAAGTCCATTATTCCATTCATTTCTCATTTCAATACTTCATAAAGCTATGTCCACCTGTTGTTGATGATTGGTAACTCATTATTTCTTGCCTAGTATGAATACAGTATCTACCTGTCACCATACAAAGCTTCAAATTGACTATCTCAAAGGAGACAGGTAAGGGCTTTTTACACTTGTGTTTCTTAACCCCGGACTTTCTCTGACCCAGGACTATCGTTAGTCCCGTACCAATTTTTTCAGCTTTTTACACTTGCCAATTAGTCCCGTACTATCTCTTGTCCGGGGCTAAGGAGAAAACTGACCTTTTTACACTCGTATTTCTTAGCCCCGGACTTTCCAAACCACATGAATATTCATAATTACGCTGTGTAGTGTACACGTACACGCACGCACCGGCAGCACTTGACTACCTCGTTTCTGATTGGTCAGTGAGGGTCGGACTTCGTCTCCATCGCTTAGCCCAGGATTATTTTTTCGTTCTGTTTACACTCACTTGCTTGGCACCGCAATTGCGGTGCTAACCCCTGCTATTTTGCAGGGCCAGATAGTACCGTACTATCGGTGGGGCTAGCCCACTTTGGCAAAAACGAGTGTAAACAGAAAGTGGGCTAAGGATAGTCCCGTACCAACGGTGGGGCTAAGGCCCCCCCCCCCCCCCCCTTAGCCCCACCGTTGGTCCGGGGCTAAGCAAAATTTTACAAGTGTAAAAAGCCCTGTAGTGTCTTCTCTACTTACTGTACACGTGTGTCTAACTTTCCTCATGGGTTCTGTGGTCATTAAACTCCATAGAATAAGTTCAGTCGTAGCTATTCTCTGGCTTTCATCAAGAAGTATTCTCAAGGCATCATGAAGTGGTTCCTACCAGACTCTTCAACAAACTCTTGTTTATTTTCAAAGATGACAACTTGACCAGATGCTGGTACACAATTTGATCCTTGATGTTAAAGGGGATGGCTAGTAACCGATCAGTGGGAATCAATGGGAATGCTGGGGGATGATTGTTCCAATCCTTGTGGGATTCATGTAGGAGTACATTATATATCTATTGTTGTGTGAAAATTATTTGCTTCAGAATGGTCTCATATTCAAGTAATGATACACAATTTCGGATGGCTAGTAACTGACCAATGGGAATCAGTGGGAATGCTGGGGGATGATTGTTCCAATCCTTGTGGGATTCATTTAGGAGTACATTATATATCTATTGTCGTGTGAAAATTATTTGCTTCAGAATGGTCTCATATTCAAGTACATGTAATGTGCAGTTTAATGTTTCCAGGTTAGCATGCCTGTACAGTGACGGGGCGATCTGGAAACATTGAACTGCACATTACTTGAATATGAGACCATTCTAAAGCAAATAATTATTACACAACAATAGATATATAATGTACTCTTAAATGAATCTCACAAGGATTGGAACAATCATCCCCCAGCATTCCCACTGATTCCCACTGATCAGTTACTAGTCATCCCCTTTAAGGACGCATTTATCAACTCAATTCTAGCATAGAATTAAGGTTTCCAAAAACTTTCACCTACCAGAACATGATCTTGACTCCTCTGATCAAACTGTGCAATGGAGCTGTGCAGTGACGAGGCCTCCTTCTCAACTCAAAATAGAGATGGTAAAAGCAAAAACAACTCAATGATTTGAAAGGCCTTTGCAAATGGGATTTGATATATTGAAATATGTTTCAAACATGGGAAAGATATAAATGCAGCCATAAGATATTGCCTATCTTTCAGTGCTTAGATCGTAACTTTTAAGCTCTGTCAAAGAAGAGGTTTCACATGAGAATTTGTTTCTTTTAATGCCATCCTTTTGTTCTTGAGTACAGCCACCACTGTTTTGACCTGCCTGGCTGGAGCAATGACTGAAATGGATGCCTCCAATAAAGTAGCAGAAGTCTTGGAGTGTTGAGCATTTCACTTGAACTAGATCAGTGCTTACTGGCAAAGTCTCATCAATCTTCATATGACAGCGACAACTCAAGAGGGAGGGTTTTTCTGCCTTAAAGGGATCCCGTCTTGTTTGGCGTCCTGAAAAAAAGTGAAAGGTTATCGAAATATTCCAGAGTCTTGTGTCCATAACTGGGTGCTGCTACAGTGTCACAAAAATCTAGGTTATTAGACACATCTCAATGTTAATCAGGGGTGTGCAGTTGTGTGCCTGGATGTTAAAGGACCATCTGTCCTGAAAAGAAAAAGTGACATTTGAGAAAATCAGAAATTTAAAGTGATAACTACAATATCAGATGTTAAAAGTTAACAAAATTATGGGCATATCCACTAATGATAGTGTACCATGGCACTTTGAACAGAGCTGCCTTCATTATGTAGTAGTGGCAGATAGCATATGTGACCCGCTACAACAAAATGATCCAAAAGTCGGGCAAGGTCGATTATTTGAAAATTGCATGATATAATCCCCTAATCTTTCTGCTTTAAATTGATATATAACACATTTTATAAAAATAGTCGGCTGCGGAGATATCGATGTTTAAAAGAGAGCATGTCGAGACGTCTGGAAAATCACTGTTTCGAGAAAAGCGCCCTAGAAGTCTTCCTTTCGACGCAATCGCGACCAAGGGACACGCAAGTCAGTTTTCACCTCTGGACAATAGAAGGCAAGCCCTAGCAACCCCCGAAGAATTCATTCAAGCACATCAGCGTCAGCGGTCTCCTCACCAACCAATCAGCGACCAGGATGTGAGAAGCGGCTGAGCATAGCGCACTCCGCCTGCACGCAGCAGTCGACTGGGCAGTGTGCGAGCTTCATGCTTCGGTTAGCGGCAAGCAGCAAACTGACCAATGAGATCACTCTGGTCGTTGTTAGGGGCGGAACCTATCTGTAGCGCTCAATCCAAATTTTCGAACCAGTTTCTGCTTCGTTGAAGCGCCAAAAAATATGGCTCAGAAAAACGCTATTTTTTAATCTTTCCTTTAATAATTTTGCTTCAAAATTTCGACAGATGATAGAAGACATGTTAGACTCCAATAATGTATCAAAATCAGAAAATCGTAAGTTTTGACCAATTTTAATGCTCTGACTTCAAACTCGATTTTCACGGCTTCGACCGTGCGCGACTTTAGGACCTTTTTGTTGTAGTGGGTCACATATTATTTAGAATTTAGTCTATATATGAAATGCCACTAAGACTTAGCTTCTTTCAAAAACAGACATTCTCTTTTTGATGTTGGATATTTTCTTGGAGAAATACTTTTTTTTTTCAAGTTCATCTTCGATGACACCAAGAAAACTCATGGTCACATGACAAATACACCTTTTTTAATGTTTTCATTTGATACCATGGTAAGCATTCTGATATTACTTTATCCTTGAATATTTGTTGGTGCTTTTTAGCAGAAAATTTAGCCTTACAAAGTCTGGGCTGTATTTAATGCAAGAAAAATCAGCATTGTGGCACTGATCCTTCCCACCTTTCCTTACCAATCTGCCTTCATTAAATCCCTGCAATGAATTCAGTCATCAGCAACTCTTGTGTCTTAAAGCTGTGGTTTTTGCCTCGAGTCGAGCCAGGTATAATCCACTGTGGTCATAATCTATTGTGGACATGGTAGCAGATAGAGCATGTGTAAGTTTTCTTGATGGCGCAAGTCTCCCCGAAGTGATTTGCCCTCCGTATGAACTTGCCAAAGTTGTCTGGCTGTCGTGCAAGCTCGGCAACACCTGATGAAGCGTGCAGAATTCAGCCAGACATCTCCAAAACTCTGCGGCGCCACTGTAAATGCTCTAGTAGAAATCGCTTGTTTCCATGGCACTGACTAATTTGCAAAGACGACTCCCGTTACCCTCCCACCCTCAAGAGTGATGTTTGAAGTCGGTGTCGTTTGCTGGAAAGAACTGACTGGAAGGCAGCCATGGGAATAGTATCTTACAAAGCTGCAACTATTTGCAAACATTCTGAATATATCAGACAGTATTTTAATACACCTTAAATCCATCTAGAAGGTTGGCTATTGAAACTACTCTACCTCAAACATACTTCCTTGTAACATACATTAATGAACAAACTTGCATACAATGTAAAAAAGACAGGCGAAGATAGTAATAAAACTGTAGGCCTATGTGATTAAATTAAACCAAATCATAATGCTTTTTGGGGGGGGGGGGTTGTCATTATGATGTTTTAGCTTTCTAAAAACCTTCTCTCAAAGAAGGATAATGAATCTTGTCGAAAGACAAGAATGGGAGTTACATAATCAAGGATAAAAAGTGATTATTTGGCATAACTTTGAACTCTTAAGCACTTGGTTAATTTTTGCTATGCTTTGTTTGCTAATTGGCACAGATGCACAACTGGAAGAGGTCCAAACAAAAACATACAATGCTAATGCATATACTGAAATGGTAGAGGAGTAAAATCAAGTTTTGAAGAAACTGTGATGTTATCAATTCAGATTGACATTGAGGAGTGGGTACTGCAAGAAGAAGAAAAACTCCAGGGGCATTCACACACAAGAGTTAGATATCCAATAAGAAAATTAGATATCTGATATCACTTTACATTCTTCAGTAGAACAAATTCTGTTAGTTATTTTTCAGATAGTATACATGTTTTAGTATATGAATTTACTCCAGTTATGAAAGGAGCCTGATCTAGCATATTAAAGCTGCAATTGAGAAATCTACTTGATTATAAATGTCTAGCAGTGGGCTGGAGTTCCTTTTGTACAGTGGTTCGTGAATGGACTGGAGGTATACGTATATCAATTTCAGTATTTCTCCACATCTCTGTGTAGGCCTATATCTACAGTAGAAGAGAGCAGTCATATGGCAGTTTATATTTGTCATGTGAACAGACCCCAAATTGACAGGTAAAGATGAGGACCATAATTCAGCTTGTCAGATGCCAGTCTTAAAGGAGAGGGAGGAGGGGCAAGCGGATGATGATGATGTAGCTCATCAAAACAGAATTGGGAATGTTGGAGGAGGAGGAGGAGAAGAAGAAGGTGAGTTGTGAGGAGGCGAGGTGAAACTGGAAGAGATGAAGAGGTTGACATCAGAAATTGGAATGACATAAATTGAGATTTTTGTGGAAAATGCATTGCAGGACACAGACCAGATTTGAAATGGAGGGGGGGGGGGGGGCTTTCATAATGTGGGAATACAGAGAATAACAGTCATCAAACAATATTGATCTATCCAATGTGTATTACATCAGTGAATGTAAGACTATGCAGCTTTCAGTATTAGTGATAGTTATGCAAGATTTTACAAGAAAGATGTCTGAAATGAGCAATATATTCTTCAACTGGGGTGAAGATCATTTGTTTGGCCTCATATCGTATTTGTTAACTAATCATAATTTGTGACCCGTCACAACAAAAGGATCCTAAAGTCGCTGATGGCTGAGCCAAGAAAATCGAGTTTGAAGTCAGGTCATCAAAATCGGTCAAAACTATCGGTTTTCTGTTTCTTGCATAATTTTATAGTCTAATTTATCATCTATCATCTGCCGAAGTTTCAGAGCTAAATGGTCAAAGGAAAGGCAAGAAAATAGCGTTTTTCTGGGCCATAATTTTCCGACTTTCAATGGAACAGAAACGTGTCCGAAGATTTGGGACTCCGCCCCTAGCAACGAGAGGGAGTGATCTTATTGGTCAGTGCGTGGCATCCTCATTACTGATTGGTCGTGTGTAGACTGCTGACACTAAGCTTGAAATGAACATTGTGGAGGTTGCTAAGAGCATACCTTCTATTGTCAAGCGGTGAAAACTGTCTTGCCTCCCCTTGATCATGATAGCATCGCAAGGAAAACTTTGAAGTCGGTTATCTCGAAACGCTGATTTCCTAAACCACTCAATATGCGCTAATAAGATCATCGATATCTCCACAACAGAGTACTTTCATGAGTCATGTTACATATGAAATTAAAGTGGAAGAGCAAGGGAATAATATCATATCATTTTCAGAAAATTGTCCTCCAGACTTTCGGATCCTTTTGTTGTAGCGGGCCAGATATTCGGCAGTTTGCTCAAGCTGGGGGAGGAAGGGGAGGAAGCATACATACATTGTGAGAAAAAGTGATCTCTTCGTTTAAGATTTACCAGTTTGTTCATTTCTCGTAGCCACTTTGAAGGCTTTGTTGCGTTGGCAGTATCTCGACCAAGATTCTCACTGCATTTGTGGAGTAATTTCACCCCATCATATTTGTGGTTATGGCAGTAAGCTGTTTGGATCCAAGCTATGAGCAACTCAGTCCTGTAAATGCTTGTTATGTGGCATCGCAGATGCAACGAGGGGGGAAATGAACGAGAATTTTGAGCTTAGTTGTCACATGACATGGAGCCAGCATGGCTGTGAGAAGGAGTGAGAACCACACCACAAATGACACAAGTCCAGCCCGGAAGATTGCTGCGTTATTTGGCAAGCATTTCGATCATACCATTCTGGCTGGAGCTGTTGACTTGACCTTAGCCTCTTTCCAGCCACCTGGGATTATTTCAGGATGTAAATCATGGTGTGAGGGGACTGATGGCTGTAGTCTGCAGTCAAGGCCGTGCTGACGTCATGAGGCATGGGATTCATGCTGGATATCACTCTGTACTACTGCTGCTGATTTGGACAATAAAGAGCAATTTTGTGACTGTTCAAGTCCATTGTCTTTTTTATGTTCACTTTTCCCTCTCTTTATGCATCAGCAGATTCATAAGGAAAGTATATCCAGATATTGTGTTCCTTTAATTTTCCTTCTTTTTTCCTATTCTTTTGCTTGGATGAAGACCCAAGAGTTATTTTAAAAGCTTCCAATCTAATGACCTGTAATTAGATATGTGTTGGACTCAGAATTTGATAAGTAATTTATGTTTTTCTTGATATCAGTTTCTAAATCATCTTCTGAGGTGTTGAAACTGACATACAGTGTGCAGTTTTGATCAAGTTATAGTCCAAGGTTGTGTCAAACGGTATGGATGACAAATTTATATATGAATTCTTGTACAATTAATGTATATCTCAACAGAAATGCCAACTCTTACTTTTTTTTTTCCAGTAATTTGTACTGCTTTTTTGCCAAAAATATTGCAAGTTTCATGTACTGTTTTTCTCAATGTCTATGGCAGGAAAGATGAAATCACTGTTTTTCCACAAAAAATACATCTTTTCAGCCCTCAGAGTACTGCACTGCTGTTTGTAAGGTTGGCATCCCTGCTTTAACTCTCTGTTAATAGGGAACCACACTTTCAGCGTGATTCAGAATCTAAGGGGTGTGCAATTTCTTTTTTCTATTCAATGATTAATAACAGTTGTAGTAATCCCTTTAGGAGTGATTAGATTGAAGAAAAGATAATCACATCAGATTTCTTTGTGGAGAGTGTGCTATATCATCATCTCATCTCTTCTGTCAAGCGAGGGAGCCTCGGCTTTCAGCTCACTCCATTTCCTTCTCTAGACTTCCTAGACTAGCGGCCACCCTTTGTTGAGATGTAATCTTTGTGGGAAAATCTGTGGGTCCAGTGATTGTGATTTTGTGCTGTGATTAGATTCCCATTCAGACAAATAACTTAGAATCCCGAGCTCCTGTAATGGATTGACCTCTGCCAACATTTAAGCGTCTTGGAAATGCCGAGATATTCATCACCTTTGAGTCTCAGAATTCTCAGATAGAAATAATCCTTATTTGCCAGGAAATTAATTTTGGAAGGTTTAAGAGAAACTGATGGATGTATAGATAGAAAAGATTATGAATTGATGTTGAGGGTGAGGACATTTCAGATTAAAAAAGAAAAGAACATGAATGAAGTAATAACCTGCATAGCAAAATTGTGTGAATGTATATTGAGAAATCTCTCACTGTACCAGATGTACAGAATGCCATAACTTCTGATTTTGTTGTTGTTGTTGAACATGGCAAGGAGTCATGTGTATTCCATCTGCTTCTATTTCAAGCAGATTAAAATCTGAACAAAGATGCATCAAAGATATACTCCTCAAATTACTTAAATTGAAGGGTTTTCCTCTCAATCAGACTCTTTTAATTTCACCTGCTGTCTGTAAGACTTTTTCATCTTCTTTGGGTGAAGTTGATATTACTTACAAAAACACAAGAAGAAGGTACTTCCAAGGAAATAATTACTGGAATGCCAAATAAAGTTAAAGATTCAAGAGCCAAATGTATGTTTTGTGTGTCTGCATGACTTTCTTTTTTAGAACAAGAGTACTAAAATGCTTCAACCTGCTTTTAAGGATCATTCAAGATATCAATTTAGGGAAATAACACACCTATTGAACTCACTGAAAACACTTGTGTGATTAGGTTACAATCACCTTTTCAAAACTTAGGATATTAATTGCTGGGAAGCTTCTGATGCGAAAAGACAGCAGACATTCAGATTAGATGGAAATTTAAAGCTGGAACACATAATCCTTCATATTTGTGAGTTTATGGATTCATGGGGGGGGGGGGGTGGATTCAGAGAAGTCCTTCTTATCATACTATATAGACATCCAGTGTCTCCCAAATGCCAGTGAACTGGTGAGGGAGGCATTCTTTGGACATTTCACCCACTTTTTGCCCCTCATGAAAGTCTAAGTTTGTAGCCTTCATTACTCATGATTCATCATGTGTGAAAGTGAAATAGCTTCTCATGTGTGGTAATATGAAGAGACATACGATGTATCATCTACCATCATATGGTGTGAATTGCACACACACTTCAGTAAAGACTGTATAAGTTAATAGATAACAAAAAAAAAAATGGAACTTGGTCACCATGCATTAGTTGAGATGTATGGAGTGTTCAGACTTAATCACTCTATTATAGTGGTGGCTCAATTTCAAAAATCGCCAAATTATGCTTGTTGTGTGATGATGTTCAAAGTGCATGAAAAGACACTCAAAAATTGTTTATGGAATGGCTTATTCTAACAAAAATGTCTGCAGGGAAATATTGAGTAAAGCAAGTATTGTAAAAGTATAAATAAAGTATTGTAAATGTAAACACTCACAGATTTTAATGTGTTATTTTAACATTAGGCATTTACTTGCAACACTAATAGTTTCATATCTTCATCTGTACAGTGTACGTAATATCAGAATATTAGTCACAGGTGATTGACTCAATAAGTGTGAGTTCTTGTTGGATGAAGACCATCAGTAAGTGTTGGCTGGAGATTGGACATCCTTCCTGATGTATCAGACTTATTCAAGCAGAACTTCTGTATATCATATCCAGAGATCTGTAATCTCCTTCATCAAAGATGCTTATCAATACAGTGTTAGTATTCTCACCATTAGTGTTTTCCTTATTTAAGAACTTTGCTATAATAATAAAAAAAAAAAAAATTAAAGTTATCCTATGCTCAGTTCTCTTTCAGAAATTTTCAGGTTACTTTTTACTTTTCCAGATAAAAAGACTGGCATCCATTGACATAGAAGGAAGAATAAAAAAAAACCAGAGATAATCCTGGAAGGGAGACTATATGAGCACATCTGCAGATGAGCCCAAGGAATCAAGGATGGGATTCCTCCTCTCTAATTTCAGCATCTTGGTGTCATTCTCCATCACCAACTGATGATGACTTGGCTGTGTCAAGTTTAAAGGACCACCACCTGGTCACACATCCGAGGCCATCCGTCACTGTACTCTAGACCCTCCTGGTTTAGAAGTTAGATTTGTGAACCATAAGGTGGCAAATCTCAGCTCAACCATGAATTGCAGTAGCTGCCTTTTGCTTCTTGCGTGATCATCATTTTTCTTCTTTGTTTGCAGATTATGTGTGAAATTTAGCTTTATTACGTTTATAGTTTTGAACTAGTATAGGAAGGCATTGCTCCATTAAGTCATTATAGACATAGGGCCTATATTTTCATGTAGAGAACATCCATATGTGAACACCACTTATACCAGCAGGATAAAGTCTGCCTCAAAATTCACTACAACATTGAAATGTATCATCTTGTTGGTATAGTAGTTCAAAATTGGTTTACAACTTATCATACTAGCTCTATCACTCCAGGTAGAAGGGAAGAGAGAGGGAATTAACTGTTTTGATTCCCATAAGATACAATCTAGAAAAGGAAAATATTACGGTGTGCCGTGTGGAAGTAATGATTGCACACTGTGAATTAGTCTATGCCTTGATAACCCCCTTCATAGGAGACTTATTTCTTTGTGTCCAAGTAACTCACTAGATGAGGTTCCCATGGCAACAAAGAGAAGGTAGACAGAATATTCTTATGCGACAAGGACAGCACCTTCCTGCAAGATCCTAATAACGATTACAGCCAAGTTTACTGTTGCAGGAGACCTATACCAGCAAGACTGTGATTTATGACTCTGAACTTGCTGCTGTCTCACTCTGCTATGATAGTCTCTTCTCTGGTCACTCTGGAATCTGACAACAACAAAAAAAATGGTTTTGGAACTTGTGGACTTCACCATGGTTTGCAAGTTTTGATTGTTTTATTCATAAAAGGTATCTCGCGGTCCATGGACTTGAACCTGGTTCTGAGAGTGTCACTGACCTTTATGAAACTGAACCCACAGACGCGTTAGCACTCACGTACCCAGATTAGCCTCTCATTAAGGACACAATAATGAATTCTGATGAGATTTTGAGAGAGAAGGCTTCACTTGCCAGATCCACACCTCGGTTTTGACTCTCTGTTTATTTCCGAAGAGAAAAAGCCGGAAGCGTGTCTTGACCCCTTCTGACCCTGCCCTTTAAGAAGCTAATCTGGAGGCAAGGGGGCAGGGGAGACCCAAAGCCTCTTTTTGGTTCCCCTGCCCTAAGCTCCATCTGGGCCCAGGTGATGATGGACTGTGTAGGGAGGGATCAAACATACCCAGACCCTCCCAAGCTACCAGTTAACTTTTCCCGATTTAAAGGGAAGGATGTAACATCTCTTTACATCCTTACCACCTATACTGGTACCATGTCTGTTACATTTCTTCATCATACATTGAAGTCATTATAGTGTCAGAATTTTGCATTTTATCAATCTGTATCTTACCTGTTATTATTGATTTTGTCCTAGCACAGTTCAAGTTCAAAATGCTTTTAACCTCTTCTTCTTTGTTATGTTCAGATGGTGATCCTTAACCTCAAGGATAAGGTAACCTCGAGGATAAGCTTGTCATTAAGTATGGAGCACCAAGTGTCACATAGTCTCTTTTGTCATGAAATGACAATTTTGTGACGAAACTGCTTTTCATTAACAAGTGACAACATCAATTTCGTCACAAAATGGCAATTTCATCACAAAATTGTCATTTCATTGATGAAATTGACATAGTAACATGTCAATGTAAAAACAGTTTCATGACAAAAAAGACCATGCAACACTTGGCACCCCATATTCAACTACGAAGGAGTGCAGATTATCATCTAACACATTCCCTCCGAGATTCTGATACCCCTCTTAATATTGTACCGAAACCACACATTAGGCCCTACTGGTGGCCAGGGTGCTAACCCGTGGAGGACGGGCTGATTTTGCTATAACACACATTTCCCATAGACACCTGCCCAAGTATAGTCAGGACTAGTCTTCGAGGGGTTAAGAAGACCCAAGGCAGCTCAAGAAGCCAGCCGACCCTCGTTGCTATGTGCATGTATTCATATTGTAACCACTGCTGCGCCGATCAGCACAGACATCTTGTCTGCCAGCTCTCTTGAATTCAGCCACATCTTGTATTTGGATAAGATGCTTTGTTTTGGCTGAATATTCTCTCAATCTATAATCACTTCCAATTTCAAAACCACACATGTTTTGCTAGCAGCTGATATGAAATAATGTTGACATTCTTGTGACAGTCACTTGCTTCACTTAAGGTTCAATGTTCAGCTCCTCTAATTCTTGAGAAAAAAGTGAAAAGAAGTGAGTCATATATTTGTATTGTTGTTGATTCAAGTAAGTCTAGATGAAGATACTCTGGTTACACAATATATGGGATATGACCTTACATAGTCACTTCATATCATTATCAGAAAAGGTAATTCTTCTCCCCCCCCCCCCCCCTGGTTTCATAAATGCTTATTAAACACTGAATTTACATATTGTCGCCTGCCAGGCAGAAGGGCCCTAAGGTTCGAGGGCCAAAAAACATTGCCAAAAAAATGATGGTCTCATCATATGAAAGAGCTTTCAAAACTCAATCTATCTATGTCATGAACAAAAATTCAAATTTGGGTGAAATTTCATGATGGGTCCCTGGAGTAAATATGAATTTAAAGCAGGCAAGTGCCCACTCATTTTGCATCAGAGACAGCAAGAAGTTACCTGGGCAACTACATTACTTTTAGCACCCTATGTTCATTGTCACAGGGTTAGATACCACCTACTGGTCCCTGGCCCAGTGGTCATATGGTTTTTCTCCAAACTCCGATTCAAACTTTTACAAAATGACACCTGTACAGTACAGCCAGCTGCCTGCTGTGAAATCTGTCAGACTTTTCCACTTGAAGTATATAATACCACATTCATTCTCATCTCAGCAGGAGAAAAATCCAACAATGTCTGTGGTGGGTTGGCACATGTGTATTTAGGTCGTTACCATGGACACAGAGGTAATGATCTAATACCTCTTTGGTTTTCTATGTCCCCAAATGCAATTCAGGCTATTTCTAAGTGCATTTTCAATGAGTCATATTTATTTCCTATTTTCTTCCCCATTAGAAATAGTCATCCATTTGATGAGGCTGTTGAAAAGAGTTCATAGCTGCAGCCGGCATTTAATTTGGTCGTTCATTCTCCGTCACTGTCAGCTCCTTCAGTGAAGACATAAATCAAGCTCACTGCCATGCTTGGTGTGACAGGAGTCCTTTAGTGCCCGGGCAAAGCTGTCTGTGCTTTTGACAGCAAATATTGACTGTTTGGTGAAAAATCACCATGTTTTCATACAACACTCTTCTTTACACTATTTGGGCTCCGAGGGGTTTTGCTAGTCTTCGTTTACAGTCGTTTTGAAATGATAGGCTCTTGTTGTCCTGTCACACAACAACTGAGATTCAGTGCAGATGATGTAGTGAATGTTTCAAAGTTGGATACAGAGGGAATTCAATACTCGTATAACACCTCTCAAGGGCATCTCTTATATTTCATGGTTTTCTTTTGCGGATTTGTGTTTACACCCAAACTTCAGGGTCTGGGAATTCAGACAAGGGTAGCTGTCAAGTGAATCCTTTTGATGTTATTATTCCTCAACACAGTCACTAGACTCAGAAAAATTTATGGCACAGTATTTTCTCTTTTCAGAAAGAAGATCCACAGACAGAAAATGAAATCCTGGCTTTTGAAAGAGAGAGAGAGAAAAAAAAAACAACCAAAAACAGTAGACAGGAAGTTTTGCTGCTGGCTATAAGAGGAAGAAAAAAAAAAAGATCCTGAATACAAGTGTTACAAAGAGATGTGTCTTCAAGTGGGAAATTGCTTTTTCACTGTTTACACTGTGCTTGTAGCTGTGGATCAGTGCCCACAACCAATCTAAATAGAATTGTCAAGCAAGAATGATGTTGTGTGTTCAGGGATAGGCTTGTGCTGCTGCGGAGGCGGTGCATTTTGTCTATTCGGATCACATGTAATCAGTCAGAAATGTGAGACTGCTTTTGAAGAAAGAATAATGAGCGGGAGAACATCTCTTATCAAGTGATTGAATCAGCAGGACTGATCTCTGTTACTTCTATTCTATTCTTCTTCATTTTTTGTGCCATGATTAAAAACTGGGCATCTACCTAAGTTGCAGAGAGTGCAGACCGACTACATCTGTCTAATAACACATCAAGAAAGTGTTGAATTATCAAAGAGACCCTGTGATCCACTTTCTTTTCTTTTCTTACAACCAAATAAAGGGACTTATCTGTCAGACTACAGCAAGATGCTATTTGGACTGCTTTTTATGGGGGGTTGTGGGGTTTGTGTTTGTTTTTTGTTTTTTTTTGGTGTCCCAAATAAGGATCACAGTGTAATCCATATGTGGGACACCTAAAAACAGTCATTTCAAAATTTCCAGGGTAATTGGCATTTATACTTTACGAGTCAAAACCAAACAGATGCAAACAAAGAATTACAAAAATCTCTGTTACTTCTATTCTATTCTTCTTCATTTTTTGTGCCATGATTAAAAACTGGGCATCTACCTAAGTTGCAGAGAGTGCAGACCGACTACATCTGTCTAATAACACATCAAGAAAGTGTTGAATTATCAGAGACCCTGTGATCCACTTTCTTTTCTTTTCTTACAACCAAATAAAGGGACTTATCTGTCAGACTACAGCAAGATGCTATTTGGACTGCTTTTTATGGGGGGTTGTGGGGTTTGTGTTTGTTTTTTGTTTTTTTGGTGTCCCAAATAAGGATCACAGTGTAATCCATATGTGGGACACCTAAAAACAGTCATTTCAAAATTTCCAGGGTAATTGGCATTTATACTTTACGAGTCAAAGCCAAACAGATGCAAACAAAGAATTACAAAAACATTTCACCACATGGGCAGCTGTGATTTCATATCATGCCTTCTGTGAAATAACCACCTTTTGATTTTCAAAGTAAAGAACGAATTATGTCTTGAAGGCAAGAAAGTAGCAAGGCTAAATTAATTTACATGTGAATAGCTAGCTACTTTGGAATGGACCAATGATACTACCTGAACGGAGGTTTTTATCATTAACTTTTGAAATGGTGCATTAATAGTGGACTAAAACGTGTATTCAAGGAAAAGGACACAGCTTAGGAAGTACTAGTAATTGATCCCTTCATCAAACCATACTTCATTTGATCTCACCATCTCACCATTTGAAAGGTATCTTTTATAAGGGGTAAAATCCTGAACAGAGAAAGCTCCACTAGAGGGAACATATCAGTCAGTTTTCAGAGTAAGATGGTTTGCTGTATAGACCTGCAAGTATTAGGTATATCTGTGATACCTTTTCTCATTGCAGAATACACCAACTCTGAAATACAGAATAAGAAAAAGACAGTCCTCATTTCCTATCTGTGATTATATTGGTCCTAACTACTGGTAATGCCAGTCCTGCCTGAAAAGTATCTCTTCTTCAGAGTCTGAAATGTAATATGTTTGCGTACAATGAGTTGTCGCAACAGGTTAGAGTGAATCTCTGAGACATATCTCACAACAGAAGGTTAGTGCATTCAGTGTGAATGATTTTCCCAGTCTCCACGTCCCCAAGCGGTGACAGGCTGTACGTGTAGGTCATCAGAGGTAGGCATTTTACAAGAAGATGAAAAACTTTTTTTGCAACTGTGATAAATATTTGAATGCATGGTGTTCAGAGAGCTGTACAGTCCTGACTAGCATTCCAAAGTCTCTTCTTCAATTTTGATGTGCTTGTTGTTGTTTTTGAAAAAGATTTCAATCGGCTCTTTGCAGATTATTCACATGGGATGAGCTGGTTTCATGCCTCAGTATCCAAGCTGTCTCACCGACAACATACTACATGTACACATCACAATCAAAACACAAAATCCAAACGAGTGTCATATAACACTAATTTACGACTCAACCATACATTGTATGAATAGTGATCTCTTGACAAAGCTTTGATGTTATCTTGTTATAATGTCTTATAACCAGATTAATCAAGTTAAAAAAAGACAACCATCACTTGATAAAGTTCCTGTCCAATTTTTCGGAATGTCAGGCACTTTAAAATTTGACACTTGTACACAAGAGGTTTGCTGTTTAGTAATTAGGTCATTAACTTGTTTTATCTTCACAGATTTTGCAAGACAACTGATATCAACAACTTCATAGCAACTCACAAAACTATAGCATCCGATAACAGAAATGCAGTGAGTTGCATTTCCAGTGTGCATGCGACCTAATTCTGTCACTGTAGTTCGTGATTGCATTCAAGTCCAGATTGGTGAAATTATGTGGTGTGTAAAAATACTTCAGAATTTTGGATTTAGCAGACTTACCTATGGTTATAGACCTGCCTATTTGGCCCTTCATGACTCGAAAGAACAAAGCTCTACTTCTTGTGCTTTCATTTTAGAAAGTGTATTATTATGTATCACTGTGCAGTATTTTAGTGTATTATTGGCCTGCAATACACAACTCACATGCATGCACATGACTATGTGTCAAATTGATTGCCCATGGCAAATGTGAATTTAAAGATTTCAAGCAAACATTGGATATGGTCCTTCTTGTACTTTCCATCATTGAAATGTTATGTCATCATAAGCTGTATTCCAAAGAGTCATTAAAAACAACCACTGGAGATTAGATGAAACAATATTGATTATGAACTGGTATGCAGCCTAAGCTTAAACATTAAGCTTTTGATTTTATGCTTATTGAAATCATTCAGCCAAAAGAAAGCGAGTCTTCGTATTAACGCGCGATTGAGGTGCCTCTGTGGGATGCAGGGAAAGTGTTTAAAATTCAAATGCCAACTCTGATGAGATGAAGGCCTGAGTGCTGATGTTGTTGAAATTGGAGCTTGGCAAACAAGTCAGAAGATCTCCCTTACAGTCTCCTCTAGGTGAGGACGCCTAGAAGTGGGAGGTGTGTGCAAACTTGGAAGGGAACGAAGGTTTGTAATGGTAGATAAGAAAAAACAACAACAACTTTCCCTGCACAGGAAGTACCTTTATGATGAACCTTTCACAATGCGCAATTTGCTCACATGAACAGAAATACATTTGCCTCTTCTTTCTGTGATGTGGCTGATGAATTAGAGGACTGAAAGTGTTAAGTCATCAAGTTAGCTAATTGGAGAATCATATTGATATTGTGCCCGTAATTCTACATTTTCATTACTCTGTGGCCATGGTATCAGACTATCTGACAGTATTAGAGAGACATTCATCATACAGCTCTCCTCTATGGAACAGCCACCTGCCTAACAAAAGCGACAAAAATGTAAGATTTGAGATCTACCATTAACCCTTTCCCTGCGAGGGACTTTGAGCAGTGTACTGTAAAACAAGGATGCAACAGAATCTTCGCGTGCATTTTAATTTCGTGAATTTCGCGAGAGCCAAGATTCGCCAAATTAAAATGCATGCAAAAGTTCTTGTCTACACTATATGCATTGAATGTTAGAGGCAGCTCGCAAATATTTCATGCTACGAAAAAGGCCGTCGGCTCCAATTCGCGAAAATTTCATGCCATGAAAATATTGTGTTTTACAGTATACAATGCTATGGGGCTTTTCACACACAGAAACTTATACATTACATGAAACCAGCCTGCTTCATTGGCCTGGCTGCAGTAGTCACTGTACCATTTACCTTTTCTCTTTGCTCTTACCAGCCATTTCAATTTAATGGAAAAAACTACATCAGAAATAGGTGTTTTTCTTGACTTTGTGACCATACACTGAAACTTTCTCATTTCTTTAGCAGTTGTCATAAAATCAGATGGTCTTCTGTGTTGTGGTAGGACTAAGTACTGTTTGCATTTTGCACATGTATTTTTACATATCAAGTGGTAAAGATGTCTTGGAAAAACTGGCTAGAATTGTAACACGCACTACTACTTTGTGGAATATACACATATGACATAGATAATTTGGATAATTTGTGCTTTCAGATAATATGCTTGCAAATATTGC